>NC_133618.1:584889229-585076729 GCF_048593235.1 Sminthopsis crassicaudata | reverse complement strand
TCTCCTCCTTGAATTTTTCATTTTTTTCCCTCCACAAACGTCTTTCTAGATGTCTCTTATAGTCTTCCCTTTTGTGGTTTTCATTATTGTCTTCCAGTCAGGAAAGAAAGTCTGGCCTTATAGATTCAAGTTTCACTTGTGACACGTTTGTTGTGTGACTGGGCAAGTTTTATTCATCTTCTGAGAACCCCGGAGTGACTTGGTAAGATTAAAACATGCAAAATAGATGCCATCGACACTGGTAGAAGTTTTCTCATGAATTCCCAGTATCATTGAAAATACAAGTTCACCTCATTCCACTTAACAAGTTTTTATTAATAATCTGTTATGAGCCCAGCCAGGGGCTAAATGATATGGTTATTCAAAGAAGGAGAAAACATGCCTCTAGGGGAGATTATAATTTGGTTAAGCATCAGGGCTGACCTTTCAGGCCTTTATTAAGGTAATGATGATTTAGGAGACATCAGGAAGGTCTACATTCCCCAGTGAAAATGTTTCTCTTTTCCAGATGTCACAGTGCCTGGAATTCTACCAAATAAATAGTTGATAGCAGGCTGGAGTCAGGAAAATCTGAGTTCAAGTCCCATGCCTGATTTTATAGTATAAATGTGGAGAAAGTCATTAAAACTTTCTGTGGCTCTATTTCCTTCTCCGTAAAACTTGGATAATAATACCTGTGATATTCACCTGCCAGAGTAGTTGGGATAGTCATACAAGACAAATACAAGACAGCAGACTTTAAAGAATTATATAAATTTCAGTTTTAGTGTAAATAAAATATAAATTCATTGGGAACAGAGGTTAGGTTTTTAGAAATAGGGACCAGCTCTCTGATTTCTTTAACTATTAGAAGAGAAATTCCTTCTACCAATGAAGTTTGGACCTTCTGTGAAACTTAGAGGTTTAGAGCTTTTCTCTCTCTTTTTTTTGACTCATTAGATTTTAATTTTTAAAGGATTTTTAAGGATTACCTTCTCTTTTGAAGCATTCTCTTTATTTTTTAAAAAAAAGGAAAATATTTTTAAAAAAATATTTTAAGAAGCCTTCATTTTCTCTCCTTTTATATTTGGGGGTAGAAATGGGGAAGAGAACTAAAACTATCATAAAAATATTCATAGAAAAGTAAAATAGATTCCCACATTGGCCCACAGAATGTTTTTCATCCTTCATCTTGAGTGCATTATATCTGTCAGGAGACAGACATCATTCTTCGTTCTAGATCATGTGGAATAATGATTGGTTATTGCATTGGTCAGAATTTTTAAATCTTTCAAAGTTCTTTTTCCTTACAATTTCACTGTAATTATACAGATTGTTCTCCTGGTTCCACTTGCTTCATTTGTATCAGTTCATACAAGTTTTTCCAGATTTCTCTAATACTCTCTCTATTATCTTCTTTTGTGGCATTAAAGTATTCCATTACATTAATATATCATAATTTGTTCACCAGTATTCCTTTAGTTTTCAGTTCTTTGCACTTGGATAATATTTTCCAACTTTGGCAGTGTGCTATAAATAATTTTAATATACAATACTGAGCCTATACCCCAAAGAGGTCGAAGAATGAGAAAAATCATTCTCTTTAAAAATGTAATTACTCCATGGCAGGGGAAAATAAATCAGTTAAGATTTTTGTGTGAACTACTTTGTTATTATTATTATCAATGTACAAAAATATAACGTGTAAAGCCTTGTATTAGGAAGGGGACAGAGAATTGTAAGAGAGTCTGGTGGTTCTCTCAGGCTTCTTACAATCTATCAATTGCTTTCTTCTTTTCATCACATGAAAATATTTGGTACTTGAGGGGACTAGAAGCTGAAGGAGAGAGTGGGGAGAGGGGAACAGGAAAGGTGCTAGTGGAGTTTGGGTAGGCAAAGCTTGGCTTGTCACTTTTGCTAAGAGCCTACTTTCTTGGAGAGATAAGGTAAAGATTTTTGAAATAGTGAGGCTGAATGCCAGGAAGACTTGTGGGAACGTAAATAAAAATGTTCTGGTCTGAGATTAGTCTGGGAAAGCACTAAATGGGAGAGGGGGATCTTTAACTAACTCTTGAAAGATGGTTAGGGATTGGATAAAGAAAAAGGGATAGATCTCCTGAGGAGGGAATCAGCTTGAGCAAAGGCTTAGATGTTTGTGATAGAAGGCATTAATAAGAGACTGAATATGGATTTTATCCTATGATATGGGAGAACCACAGAAGGAGGAAGAAAAAGGCAGAACAACTTGGACAAAAAACAAAACAAAACATTTGATGGAAATTGTGTTCTAGAAACACTAATTCTCTAATTCTCCAAATTCCTCTTAATTCTAGTTAGTGTCTTCCATCTGTTGATTATTTCCTATTTATATAGTTTGCTTTGTATATGTTTGAATGTTGTCTCTCCCATTAGATGGTAAGTTCCGTAAGAGCAGAAACTTTTTCTGTCCCTTCCTCTGTGTCTGGCACAAAATAGGCACTCAGTAAATGTTTATTAATTATTGATGAGTCTGGTGGTGTTTGTAGACTGGGGAAACTATGGGTTTCCTTTGCCCAAAGTTCCTATTGGAAGAGGCTTGGATTTGGAATCAGAAAAGTGGATTTGAAATCTGCTTTTGGTCCTCATGAGCCATTTCTGAATCTTCATCACCTTATCTGTGTCATGGGCACAATAGTACTTAGAATACTTAGCTCTCAGGATTGTTATCAGCAAAGTCCAGACCTGCATCTCACCGGATGTCCTCCAGGTTTTTCAAGCTGAACATGTCTTCTCCTCTTCCTTTCCTCATTTCTGTTGAGGACATAATTACTCTTTAAGTCACTCAACCCTGGAATCTCACGACTTCCTTTTCCCTTAACTCCTCCATCCACTTTGTTGTCAAGACTTGTCAGCCATACCTCCATAACATGTCTTATGTCTGTCCCCTCTTAAGGCTACCATTATGATTTAGGTCCTTATTACCTCTCACCTGAACTATTAATTATAAGAATCTTCTAATTGAATCCTGTTTTCACTCTCTCCATTCTTTAATCCATCCATCCAACTATCAAACGTGTAGATAAGCCTACTCATTCTCCTTAAGTTTCACTTATTCTGTTTCCTTTAAGATAAAACTCCTTTGTTTGGCCTTTAAAACTCTTCACAATATGGCTTTAAATCAAGAATTTTTAACCTGGGAGCTGTGACCTTTTTTATACATATTTACATTTATGTATCTATATACTATATATAAAAATTTATATCATACCGATATCTATATAAACATACATGTTATAGATAAACCATGATTATGTGCACATGTGTTTTGTACATATAACACAAATATGTGTGTTCACAATATAGTAATAGGTTTGCCTATAACACATGTCAAATACACACATGTATCAAATGTATATGCACATTTATGTATTTAACACATAGCAAATATATACAGTTATGTGTTTATATATAACACACATGTCAAATATATATACATATATACATATTTGTATACAACATATGTAAAATATAAAAATATACACATAGTTGTGTGTTTATATGTAACATGTGTCAAATATACACATATCTATATGTTTATGTATGCAACACACATCAAATACATAAGTATATACATGCACTTATGTATTTATTATATAACACACATATATGTATATGTATTTAGTAATTATTTTTCAATATAATTTTTTCCTTTTTAATCTTAAGTACTTTATTTTGTTCATTTTTAGACATTGTTCTGAGAAATGGGCCACAGATTTTATTCAGCTGCCAAAGGGATCTATGATACAAAAAAGATAAAGATGCTTCAGCTTCAACTTATTATTTTTTTTTGACAGTGTGAGAATGTTTATAATACTCCTCTCATGCATTTTATATATTCTTTCCAAATTGCTCTCATTCCATTTCTTTCTCCCTTGGAGTCTCAACCTCTCCTCATTGCTTAGCTCCATTGTCGTCCTCGGCAAGTCTATTAAAACATTTATTTAACACCTACTATGTGCCAGATATTGTGCTAAGCATAGATACAGATAGGATCAGTTAAAAATTACCTCAGATAGGAGGCACACAGATTTAGACAGGCTCCTCGAAAAAAGGTGGGCCTTTGAGCTTAAAAGAAGCCAGAAAGCCAGGTGGGAGAGATGAGGTGGGATTATTTGCAGAAATGAGTGATAGTTTCAGTGAAAATGCTCAGGATCAGGAGATGAAAAATATTGTTCCAGGAATATCAAGCAAGTCAGTCATGTATCGCAGCTAGGCCAGGCAGAAATAGCCAGTAAGTATAGTGTTGCATTTAGGATAAGGAAAACCTGAGCTTAAAAACTTCAGACTGGCTAGTTATGTGATTCTGGAAAGTTACTTAATCTCTGTCTGCCTCAGCTTCCTCATCTGTAGAATGGAGATAACCATAGATAACCTATTTCCCAGGGTTATGAGGATCAATTGAGATAATATCTGTAAACCTTAAAATGCCACATAAATAGTATCATTATTATTGTTATTTTGTTGTTATTGTGTGGAAGGGCATAAAATGTAAAAAGATTGAAAAGATCCAAAGGAACCAGATTTTGAAAAGTCACAAGGAGCCACTATATTTGTGGGGCAACACAAATGCAGATTTGTTCTTTAGGAAGATCATTTTGACAGCTAAAAGGAGGATGCTCTAGGAGGAGCTTTTCCTGAATCCTCTAGCTTTTAGTGTTTTTTTCCCCAAATTACCTTTTCATTCATTGTTAAAGTACTTGGTATTATTTGTGCATCTGTAGAATGCATCCCAAAGAGTTTCTTCAGGGGAGAGAGTGTTTTTATTTTTGGACAGGTTTTTTCATGAAGAAACTCCTACTAGGGCAGTTTGGTACGTGCATATTCTGTAACGTCTTTGCCCAATGTCCGTGGACACTGAGAAATTTAAAGACTTGTCCAAAGAACACACACATTAGTGTGTGACAAGCAGGATGCAATCCAGGTCTGCCTCTCTCTGAATCCATCTGTCTCTCTGCTATTCTTCTATACCTTGTGTGGAAACAGTTAAAACACACTTTTTGAATCAAAATTGAATTGAAAGTTTTGAAGCACTATATCAGTGTGAGCTATACTTAGCACAACTGTGAAAGTGTTGATTTTCTCAGGATTTCTTGTTGGGATCATGATCTTGACTCTGTCTTTGCCTTATATTGATTTATTCTATCAGTCAGTTCCTGACACAGGCCCTTACTTGTTCTGAGCTTTGTCCCAGGGGTTTTGGAGGATTAAAAAGGAAGGAAGAAGATTCTCTGCTCCTAAAGAAAAGCTTCTTAACTTTTGCATTGTGAATTTGTTTTAAAAATATTTTGAAAAATTTCAACATGATGTTTTTTTAATATTCTTATATATTTTATTTTATTTATTTGACTACATTATTCTTAGAAGAGGTCTATGATAGTAAAAAGAGTTAAAGAGAGAATGAGGACAAATACAATTAAGGACACGGAGAAAAAAACCATGCACAGGAATGTGTGGAATTGACTTAATAATGGTCCTTTCCTTCCCCTCAAACGCTTAATGCCCTAGGTCTCTATATCTTTCAAGCAAAATCTGTTCTTGTAAAATATTCTGAAATTCTTATCAAATGTCACCTTTTGCTGAGGAACTTGCCTGGTTCCACTACTTCCCCACACTACCTCCCACATTACCTCCCCACACTACCAATACCTTCTTTCTTAGATTACTTTTTGTTTGCACTATATGCATTTTGTTTTTACATAGTTGTTTGCCTGTTTTCTCACATTAGAATGAAAGTGACTTGAGTTCAGGGACTATGTTTTTGCTTTTTTATCTCCAGCATTTAGCATAATGTCTGATATAAAACTAAGTGCTTTACAAATATTTGTTGACTGACATTTATCTTGTTGTATCCTTACTGATGACAGTTAATATCATTTCATCTGGGATCAAAACCTTCATTTAAAGGAAGCTGGGGATCAGTGAGCAGCTGGGGAAATTTGTTTTAGGCTGCTGACCTTCCCAGCATTTGTGATTCTATACTAGAACTTTTCTTACATGTGACACTGAATGCATAGCTCTATTCCTGAAAAGTTATGAAAATAAAATTTTTATAAGGCAGTCCCATTTTTCTGTTCTATTTTCTGTTTTTGGTTTTACATATTAGTAGATTTTCAGTTAATGGAGCAGGATTCAAAACTGTGACTTTGGGCAGATTATTGATTGTTCTGGGTCTGATTTTCATCAATTATGAGTAAAGATTTATATGTCCAAGCAGGTGTTGGTGATTTACAAACTATTATTCATTCATTCGCAACTCCAAGTCCCATGATCTGCTTTTATTAGCACTGTGTTCACTATTCAAATAGTGATTTTGCAGTGAACTCTTTTGTTTTTTGCCAGGTGGGGATGTGCTTAAACACACTCAAGAGACATTAATTAAGGGCCTTCTCTTTACAAGGCCTAATCAATCAGCCAACTGTCAAATAATAAGCATTTGTTAAAACAACTAAATGTGTCAGGACCTGGATATATCAGAAGCAGCCCCTGCCCTTAAGAAGCTTACATTCTATCTGAGAAATAATGTTAGCACACATGTGTATATAAAACAAGCACAATGCCTACTAGGCAAAAAAAGATAATTTAAGATGCTACCTCATGTTTTAATTTGTTTCTTCAATCAATAGTGACTTAGAGTATTTTTTATATGACCGTAGACAACTTATAAATAGGCAAGATTAGAGAAGGAATATAGTATGTGAGCAGCAGTAAGTAGGCCAGTCTTGCTTAGAGAGAATTTAGGAGGAAACTGTATAATAAATCTATAAAAAAACTGGAAATATATTGCAGAGGTCTTATTTTTTTATTTTTATTTTTTGCAGAGGTCTTTAAAGGGCAAAAAAGAGGAATTTTTTTTCTATTCTTGAGGTAGTAATGATGAGAAATTTTTGAGCAGGTGAATGACATGGCCATGTGTGTTAGAAATATTAGTCTGGCATCTATATGGAAGATAGATAGGAGAAGAAAGAGATCTGAGACAGGGACACCAATTAGGAGACAACTACAATAGTCCAGGTCAGAAGTAATGAAGGCCTGAACTAGAGTGGTTGGCTGTGTAAGCACAACATATGTTCCGGTGGCAAAATGAGATCTGTGAATTGATTGGATATAGGAGGAATGAGGAAAAAGGAAAAGTTAAGAATGATACTGAGGTTGTGAACCTAACAGACTAGAAAAATGGGATGCATCAACAGAGGAAGAAGGTCAGAAGAGGGGAGAGTAGGAAAAGGATTAAGAAATTAGTGTCATGAAAACTCAGCAAGGAGAGCACATGCAGGAGAGAGTGGTAAATGGCTTTGGTTACTATAGGGGACTTAGAGGTCAACAAGACTCCTTTTCCAGTTTATTAAAGATATAAGAAACTGACAGAAATATTTCTTTTAAAATTTTATTGTTCAGGGCAGCTAGGTGGTGCAGTGGATAGAGCACCATCCCGAGTTCAAATGTGGTCTCAGACACTTAGCACTTCCTAGCCATGTGACCCTGGGCAAGTCACTTAACCCCAGCCTCAAAAAAAACCCCATATATATAATATATATGTAAATATATATTATATATATAAATATTATATATATATATATTTTTATTTTTGGCAGAAATGTTTCTAAATACTAGAAATCATCTAGTATTAGAGATACTAGCAGAATACAAATACAATAGTAATAATAAATTTAATATTCTAATAATAGTTTTGTTGTTCACGTGTGACCCCTTGGGGGGAGTTCCTTTTTATTTTGAATAACAATTGCCATTCTGTATTTAGATGCTAACATAGAAAACACATCATATCAATTTTTCCATATAAACTTCAAATTGGTTCAAAAAGATGCACAAAAACAAAAATTGAAAATAGTTTTAAACATCTTTCTAGAATAGGGGTACTATGAACCTTTTTTTTTTGTTTAATCTTTTTATTTACAAAACGTATGCATGGGTAATCTTTCAACATTGACCCTTGCAAAACTTGAGGGAATTCTTGATAAAGATGCTGGAGGTTTGGTATTTCCTCCTCTATCTCATTTTATAGATGAGAAGCTGAGGCAAATAGGATTAAATGGCCTCCTCAGGGTCACACAGCTAATAAGAATCTGAGGCTTAGATTTGAACTTGGGAAGATGAATCTTCTTGATTCTAAGCCTAGTATTCTACCTACTGTGCCACCCACAGGAGAATATAAATACCCTCAGAAAACTAATAGAATGCTATAGGAGTTCAGAAGAGTTAGAGATTACTTCCTACTAGGATAGGACTTCTTAACCTAACATCAATAAACTTGATTTAAAAAAATATTTTGAAAGCTATATTTTACTATTATGGGTTTCCTTTGAAATTCTATGTGTTTTTATGAATTTAAAAATATTATTCTAAGAAGAGGTTCCTAGGCTTTATCAGATTGCCAAAGTGGTCCAGGACACAAAATCCTAGGATCACAGAAGGGATCCAAGAGATGCTTTGGTCTAACCCCTTCATTTTTCCATATAAGGGAACTGAGGCTGATCTACAAAGACCATTTCTGTTCTAACTATATTGTTATAAGTAACTTGACAAAAGTGACAGAGCTAGTAATAAAGTTGGCACTTCAGACCAAGTCTTAAAAGGGCAATATGTGACTTGGCTCTCCAAGGATGGATTGCATTTCCACCCATGGAGGGCCTTCTTTGTCCAATTGAAAGGTCCATTTGAATCTGCTTATATAGGGGATGGTTAATTGGAAAGGCCAATGAATGTAGCTCTTAAATTCAGAGTAATAAATCAGATGGGCTTTGAGAGTCTCATGGTTACTGTTTGAAATTTACTATTTATTTTCCAATTCTGCCTCTTTCTCTCTACTCTAATTGGGAAGGCTGCTCAGCTCATGGGGCCCAAGTCTATACAAGCATAATTCTCAAGCAGCTGTGCTGAGCAAGGTGGGCAGTTCACTTTTGCTGGTGAGCAGGAAAGAGCCAGAGGTAAATGATCTAGTTCCTGTTTAGCAATTAGATCATGTTTAAGACCAATCTGTCTGATCTTCTCTGGTCAGGACCTTAGGGGATTGTCCACTTTCTCATTAATGAGGCAGCTGGAAGGACAGAAACAGAGGATGTGCTGAGCCTCAAAAATCTCTTGGCACGATGAGTTAGAAGCTAAGCTGACACTGGACAGCTGTGCCAAGCAGCAGGCCAGGTTATGTTAAGGAGCAGGACTACAGGTGAGGGTTCGGGGATCTTGGAAAGTTCCCTGCCTGCCAATATTTCCCTTGATCCCTGACTGATACAGAAATTCCTTTTCCAAGGCTTTCATTTGACCACCAACTATATTTTCCACTCGGAAATTCCCTTGGTTGGGGAGGAAGGAAAGTTGAATGGGGGAATTGGGCCATAAATACTGATCACCTGTTGGACTCCTTAGTGTGAATGAGTGCTTTCCTGAGGGTAAGTTTTGCTTGAGAGTAAAATAGGAGAAAGCATCAGAGTGGAAGGAAGGAAATTGAGACAGGTGAGCACTTAGCTGAGTCAAAAAGTTCCACTAACCAACTAACTGTGTAATCCTGGGTAAGTTACTTAACCCTGTTTGCCTCAGTTTCCTCACCTGTAAAATGAGTTGAAGAAGGGCCGAGTATCTTTGTCAAATGGGGTCATAAAGAGTTGGTTATAACTGACCAAAAACAATAATTTTTTAAAGTATAAAAGCAGATAAAAGAAATATCATTCTCATTTTACTGAGGAGGAACCCTAGGCTCAGAGAGACTAAGTGAATTGTCTCTAATCATATGCATATTGTCACAGGTGTGGTTGAAATCTTGGCCTTCTTAATTCAGCACTTTATTAACTGCCATATGGATTCTCACAAAGGAATGGCTATCTAATCATGGAATTCCAAGCATCGGTTGGTGGGTTTTTATTGATAAGGAAGCCATCTGGCATTCCTGTAATAATCTTAGAGTAATTAATTTTAAAAAATAGAGATACTCACTATCCCTCTAATATTGTCCTTAGGGGCCATCCCAGGGGACTATCTTATGTAGAAAATCCAGATAAGACCTGCTTTATGCCTGATAAACACCCTATAGTGATTAGGTTTTGTTTTGAGACTTCTCTTATTCCTAATTCTCTAATTACAATTTCTCAACCCCCCGTGAACAAGTGTAGGCACTCTGGGGTGTCTCAGAACAGGCTTGAGGGTTAACATGTTCAAGACAGTAGGAACTGTGTCTGGCAGACTCCCTGTGAACAATGTGGAGCTCTGAGCCACATGCATATAAGGGGGGCATCCATCAAAAGCTTCTGAGACTCATGTTAATACCAATTTATCAGAAACAGAAATAAATTCCCGTCTAGATGGTTACCAATCTTTGTACCAAAATGACTTGATTAGTCAAGTCTCATCTATGAAGCAAAGTTAACTAGAGCTTCCAGCTATGATTGTGTTTTTGTTTAGAGTCAGGAAATATCCAAGTTTAAATACTGCCTTTAACACAATCTGGCCATGAGCAAGTGACTTAACAACTCTGAGCTTCAGTTTTCTCATCTGTAAAATGGGGCTACTTTATATGGTTGCCCTGAGATTCAAATGAAACAATATATTTGCAACTGCAAAGCTCTAAGCACCATAGAAATGTCAATTATCCGCATTTGTTCCAATTATCCTAAGAGTTGTCAAGCCTCCAATGGGACAGCCACATTTTCCCTTCTTCTCTTCTTATTCTCTGTTTTGATGGAGTTAATGAGACAAAGAAAAAAAAAGTATTACTGATTCAGATGGATATAGGCAAAGACCCCACAAATCTCTTCATAAAACCGAGAGAACATTTTCAAGACACTTGAAATATTGCTCTTATTGTTCTTTTCTTGGGACAATTTTTCTTTCTCCTTTTTAAGGATCAGATTATATAGTTTTTCTTGTTGGTTCATTAATTATTATGGTGAAAATCCATTTCAAGCATCATTTCATAGATGCTCCATGGAGGAAGTCTGAGCAGGATGCTCTTGTCCTGTAATCGCAGGAGCAGGACCCCTGATGGATTTCAGGAGGTCTGAAAACTTGGATGGAAAAGAGTTACATCTTTATTTTCATTCACCTTGACCTTAAATTTAGCATTTCCTTCAATTATTTTTAAACATTAATTTGAGGAATCTATGGACTTCATTAGGCTGCCAAAGAGGTCCAGGATACACACACACACACACACACACACACACACACACACACACACACACACACACAAAACCAAGAGCTCCTGTTATGGAAGGTCCTGCCCATCCTGGGAGTGATTCTCCTTGTTCTTCCTTCCAGAAAACATTTGTGTGCTGGTGAAATCATGTTAAGATACACATTTAGGGCAGCCTTGAAAGAGAGTGGGGAGTGGGGAAGAAATTACAAAAGAACAACTGTAAGGTATCTATTGTTTCAGAAAGGGGAAATCCATTTAGTTTTTCTGGTTTGCATCAAAGCTTCTTAAATTGTGGGTCTTGACTCCATATGGGATAACATAACTGAACATGGGAATCATGAAATTATGATTTATTATCAGCAAATGTTTGATTTGTATATTTATTTTGTATATCTATATACCTGGGGTCACATAAACATTTCTTGGGTTGAAAAGGGTCAGGAATGGAAAAAGTTTAAGAAGCTCCAGTCTGCATGAAGTCTTTCCTAATTTCCTTATTCCTTCCAGCTGCTAGATCCCCAAATCAGGGATGTGTTGGAGCACCTTACACCAAACAAATTATTAAATTTTCATTGTGAATGTTTCCATATCAAAAATTGGTAAAAACAGTTCAGAGTTTGATTTTTTTTTGCTAATTGCATAGACTTAAGAAAGTTATGTAGAAAATATTAATAATGTTTATGCATATTTTGTTTTTTGGAAAAATACAATTCCCAGCTTATTCCTATCTATATTCATTATGTATAACTTTCTTGTTCTTCCTCTTCTTCTTCTTCCTCTTCCTCCTCTCCCTCCTCCTCTCCTTTTCCTCCTCCTCTCCTCTTCTTCCTCCTCCTCTTCCTCTTCTTCTTTTTCCCCCTTCTCTCCTTTTCCCCTCCCCTTCTCCACTTTCCTTTCCCTACTCCCCCTTTTCTCTTCCCCTTTCTCTCCCTTTCCTTTCTCCCTTTCTCCTCCTCCTCCCCATTCTCCTCCTCTTCCTCCTCCCCTCTCCCTTCTACCTTTCCCCTTCACACTTCTTCCATTATGATTTGCCCAGTATCACATAGTTAGTGTCTGAAGCCATATTTGAATTCAGTTTCACATTGTTCCACAAATCCTCTTATGGGTAGCCAAGTGTTGCATTAGATAGAGTGTTGGATGGGGAGTCAGGAAGATTCATCTTTCTGAGTTTAAATCCTGCTTCAGACACTTACTAGCTGTAACTCTGGCCAAGTCACTTCACCTGTTTGCCTCAGTTTCATTATCTGTAAAATGAGATGGATAAGGAAATGACAAATTATTCTAGCATCTTGAAACCCAAATGAGACCAGATAACTGAACAGCAACAATATCCATGTTACTGTTGTTTTCTTCATTAGAATACATACTCCTTGAGTGAAGTGATTGCTGCACAGTGCTGGATTTCCCAAAGCGTGAGACCAGAGCAGTTGTTCAGAGAATTTTTTTTTTTGGCCTTTTATCCCCAGCACTTAAGACATTCCAGTGCCTGGAACATTTGTAAGTGCTTAATAAATACTTGTTGACTGACATTAATTGATTGTGACTTGCAGAGGAGGTATTACATGGGGTAATGGCATGTATATGAACTTTATTTATTTTTCTTTTTTATTTTCTTAATAATCCACTAGCCAAACTATTCTTTTCCTATTCTTCTATTTGATGTCCCTTTGAATTGCTTAGCTGCCTGAGCTCAAATCATTGCCTCACAGTGCTGGATATTCCACAACATGGAGACAATTATTTAGATTTTCTATAATTTTGGTTTGGCCCTGCCATGAAGCATCATGGGGGGAAAGGGAAAGGGAGAGGGAGACGGAAAAGAGGGAGTGCTAGCTCTGGCAAAAGCAGGATAATTATTTGATAGAGTACAGATGTATTTAATGTAGATTAATCCAAGTGTGAATTCAGGGGAAGCTGGAACACTCTGATGATTTATACTCATTACTGTGATAAGCCCAGGGTGCTTGAGGCCCCTGCTTGAACAGAGGCTGCCCAATTGGTCATTTGATATGAATGATGACCTACTCTGGGTTTCCTGTTCCAAGGCTCCAGTGTTTAGTCACCTGTTTTCCTGCTGGAAAATCTGAAGCTTTAGATTCCAGGGGAGCAAAACATGGAAAATATGTGGAAATATAAACCTCTTCTGGCCTCTTATGTGCAAAATTAGAAAAAAATGGGATTTAATAACTTGCATTGGGACATATTAGCATAAAAAAATTGCCTTTATGTTCCAAATGCAATGTGTTAACTGGTGTTTGTTGGCCCTCTGAAATCCCTGCCTGTGCCTAAAATAAACAAATAAAACCACCACCAAACCATTTAATAAAGAAAAAACAGTTGAAGATGGTTAAGTATATGTGATATTTCCTAAATTCTGCCTCCTTTTCTGAGGTATTTGAATCCCTAATGGGTGGTTGAACTGCCCTCACTGCTTTTTCCTGTGAAGGCTTTTGTGATTATCTGAAATATTTAGACTTCGAAGCTCCCTCTTCTGAACTTAACTTCAGGTTCCTAAGACATAAGGTTGAAAATGTCTTTCAGTGGCTCCCCCTCTTTCCTCAACTTCTCAGTTTGACATTTAAGGTCCTGTTCAATCTGACTCTAATTTGCTTCTCTGAACATGTTCTTTACCATGTACTGTACATTCAAGCCAAATTGGATTGACCTCCGACCCTGAGCTTGACATGTCATCTTCTATTTTTATCTTTATACAAGTCTTCTCATGTCTGGAATAGGCTCCTTTTTTTCCTCAATAGTATTTTATTTTTCCAATTACTCATAAAGACAATTTTCAACACTTATTTTTGTAAGATTTTGAGTTCCAAACCTCATTTTCCTAAAAACCTTTCCTCATTCTCCTGGTTGTTAATGTTCTCTCCATGCTCAAATCATTTTATGTTTACATACCAGTGTATACATTGGGTGTCCTCTATCTTCTACCCTGTAGGAAATATAAGTTTCTCAAAGGCAGGGACTGTTTCATTTTTTTTTTTTTGTATCTAGCTTACTTTCCGGCATATATATGATGGTTAATAAATATTTGTAGACCTGAATTAACTATAGTTTCCTGCCCAGATCATGGATACGGGGAATTTCTAACTTTGATCTGGAGCCAGCATCATTTGCTTTGTTAATGCCATTATCTGGCATATATTTCAGCTCCATCTGCCTATTCCTCTGGGTTAGTAGACCCACTTTACCCAAACCTAAAACTTAGACTTGCTGATAGACTGGTAACAGAGAGTGGGTATGCAAAGATTTGATACCCTGCTACAGGATCTTTGGTGGCCTGCTGAGACCTCTGTGTTTTTCTTTCTGCCAGTATTATTTATCAGCTATGGTGTATGTGATCCAGTTCTCAAAGAATTCAATCTTGGGTCCTTTTCAAGAGAAAAGTAATCCTTTCTCCTGACAATGCTGGAGTACTCAATGTTTAGAAAACTGGTTTGAGTTTGTTTTAGGGTTTCCCTTTAAGATCCTGGCCCTGTCAGACTTTAATTGATGAGAATCCATAATAACACCTCAAATTGAATTCTTCCCCACTATTTTTCCTGTGCTGAACTCTTTCCCATCCTTTCCCTCTCTACCTTTCTATTCTTTCTTTCCAGAACTGAATCTACCCTTCCGCACTTGGTCACTAAATACCTATTTAGTGACGAAGTGCGGAAGGGCAGATTCAGTTTCTGGAAGTTGTAAATCCATCTTTGTACAAAACTCTGGTATACTTATTTTTTGGAGACCCAATGAGGCCACATGATAGGGCTGCTCAGAGGAAGGCTGCTAAAATGTTTGAATAAGGAAAAATTACATGAAATATCTGAGGCGTAGAATCAAAAAAGGTTAGCATTGAGAGGGCCCTCAGGAATCACCTTGTTGAATTCCTTTTTACAGTGTCCTCACCTGGTCACTATTCCCACTGTGCTAGAGCACTTAACTATCTTTAGAAGTCGCTGCTTGTTGGCTCTGTCAGGAAGTTCTTCCTTAGACTGAGGTGAAACCTTCTTCTCTGTAGTTTTTACTCCTTGGTCTGAGTTCTGCTCCCTGTAGTCAGGGGAAAAAGATTCCATGAAGATACCTCAAAAGCTCTACACTAATGTGTGAGCTTATTTCCTTAAAGAAAGAGAAAGATCTCTCTCTGATTTCATGTAGAAGGGGAACAAATCTTTTCTATTTTTGTGTCTCCTGTGATATTGCCCCCACCCCCTTTCACTGCTTCCCCAAAGAGAGCTCATAGTTCTCATTTCTGCTCTTCTCCTTTCTGCCTTCCCCTCACTTCCCACCCTTTTCTTTTTTCCTGACACATTGGCAGATAGACCATTAGCTCTCTCTTAGAGCCTGGCAGGTACTATTGAATTTCTTCCATAGCCAACTGGAGGGAGAATTGTCATCTTCTGGCTTGGGCGTTTTTCCCACCTCAAAGAGCATCTTTCTGTTGACAGGAATGGGTGTTTGATGCAGTTTGATTGCTGGTGTTAGAGTGAAGTGGTTAAGCTTGTATTCAGAAGTAATTGGTGAAATAACAATTGACAGGAAAGCTTTTTAAGGATCACATTTTCTTTGTGTGCACTGTTTCTCTAGCTCTTAGTCAGCAATGGAGGGCCATTAGGAGCTGAAGGGTGGGGAAGGAGGGAGCAGTCTGGGCTGCTCAGAGCAGACTGGGATTTTCACTTTTAATATCACTCCATTCATAGGGAGGTGCAGAACCTTTCTGGAGGATTCAGAGGACTGGTTTTTTTTCTTGCAAGAGTTTTCCTTCTCAGGCTTGGCAAACTACTCCAGTGTCCTTGCTAAGAAACTCCCCTTTGGGATCATGAAGAGTCAGAGATGACTAAATGACCGAACAACAACGCAGCTCTAGACTTGTCCCAATGCATGGTAGTTAACTTAGCCCTTGTTACTAGTTCGTGGCCTCAGCAGACTCAGAGCTGTCTTAGTTCTATTATGGGCCTGATCTATCCTAGGGCTGACCAAGATTTGTTTTGGGATCATGGAATCTTCTCTAGAAAACTATGTGCCCCTGACCTAATTGGGAGCTCTGGAGTCTGAGTCTACTCTCTGTCCCAGTCCCTCTGGGAAATCTTGTACAGCTGGCCCAGTCCCTTCTCTGCAGTCTGGACTGGGCCACTGCTCACTGTTCTATTGGCTTAGCCCTGTTTGGAGCCTGGGGTCTGAATCCTTGATTCTAGCTTACTATTGTTCCACACTTTCTATTCTATTTACTTGGTTATGATTCAATTAGTGCTCTTAGATTAAAAAGATCCCTCATTATGATATCTTCTTTAATTTTCTTATCTTTATCTATTCTGACATCCTTAGAACTTTGCTGGAGTAGTTTTTAGAGTTGCTGAGTAGAACTACTTCTTCCTACTTGGTTATCTTGGCTAGTTTCCATACTATAGAGCAGGGCTTCTTAAACTTTTTCTATTTGCAACCTCCTTTTACCTGAGAAATTTTTATGTGACCCATAGTGTATATATATATATATACACACACACACATACATACTACACACATACATATATATATATATACACATACATACATATATATATATATATATATATATATATATATATATATACATAGGTATATATATATATATATATGTATATATATATACATATATATATATATATATATACCTATGTATATATATATATGTATATATAAAATAGGTACACAAATCAAAATTTACTGCTAGTAAACCATAATTTGTAACCCTTACATTCAGTTATGAGACCCCATATGGGTTGAGAACCACAGTTTAAGAAGCTTGACTATAGGGGATGACAAAAGAAGAGCCTAGTATTGTTGAGGGGGATGTCATATAATCAATATAATCAATATCTCCTGCAGGGAATCAGGTTTCTTTGAGTGCAAAAACATGGAGAGTATGAGAGAAAAAGATTTTGGAAAAATGAAAGCTTACTGGTGATAGAATGGGTAGTTCTAGTAATAATGGGGGAAAATATAGAATACAGGGATTGAGGAGAGGTAGAGCTTAAATGGAGTAGAATGAGAAAACAGGATGGTAAAATAAGGAGAGAATTTTTATTTCAGAAGATGAAACCTCAATCGCAGGGATTAGGGAAGGAGGCAGTTTCTTGGCCATATAATGGGAGTAGTAGTGATTGAATGAAACGCCCACCCTTCACAGTTCTATGAAGATGACAGATGATGTTAGATCATATTCTCTTAAATTCCAGGGAAGGAAGGATTGAGCCGGTAGGGAGATGGGGTTGGGCATCTGGGTGGAAAAATACTTGGTGATTGATTAGTTCTCAAGGAGACTGATTGAACTTGTACTAAGAATCAGCTCCTTTGCTTCTTCCTAAGATGATGAGAGATGATGCTCACTCAGGAGAGAGGATGCACCGAGAATATATTGGGTAACCAGTGGAGTTTGGTATCTGAGCACTTGTTCCTGGACAAAGGCTTGTTGGCAAGAGATGCGGTTTCTGAGGTTCTGGTCCTGTCTGGACTGGGTGTTTTCTCTCAGCAGGTGCCAAGGGCTGAGCCCACAATCAGCTGGGCTGCCCTGACTGATTGAAAAACTCTAAATTGCCTCTTCCTAATGAAATCGACTTTTATCTCTGAAGGCACTTATTGTGAATATCCTTCATGTTGGACTCATTTGATGTCCCTCTCCTTTTTTTCATGTTTTCTTCTTGTCATTTATCCAGGTAGAAGGTAAGCTCCTCAAGAATACAGATTACCAATGATATTTCTTTAGTTCCATAGTGCTGGCTTCTGAAATCCTCAATGAGTCAAGGTGGTATAGTGACAAGAATTCTGGATTTGGGATCAAGAAGATCCGAGTTTGAATCCTTCCCCAGTCACTTAAGAGCCATATTACTCTAAACAAGTCTCTTAAACTCTTAGTCTCAATTTTTCTCATCTGTAAAATGGGCATGATAAGAACAGCACCTATCTCACAGGGTCATTGTAAGAATCAAAGGAGAACTTTTAAAATTTTAAAGTGCTATATAAAGATTATTTATTTATTATTGTTGTTATTATCACCACCACCACTACCACTACTACTTACTACTACTACTACTTCTACTACTACTACTACTACTACTACTACTACCGTGTTTCCCCGATAATAAGACACTGTCTTATTATTTTTTTGGGACTAAAAAACACCAGAGGGCTTATTTTCAGGGGAGGGCTTATTTTATCCTTCATCATGCCCCTTTTATCCTCCATCATGCCCATTTTAGCCTCCATCATGCCCCTTTTATCCTCCATCATGCCCATTTTAGCCTCCATCATGCCCCTTTTAGCCTCCATCATGCCCCCTGAGTGCTTATTTTATTCTCCATCGCTTACTGAACTTACCGAGTTTTTAGATGGTCCTGTCTCAGCTCTACTCCGCGGCGCTGCTCTCAGTAGCGCCAGCAAGCAAATCACCAGGGAAGAAGAGGATGACGCGCTCACTGCTGCAGCTCTGATTGGATGCAGCTCGGAGCGCGACGTGCGTTTCACCCGGGAGGGGAGGGCGGCGCTGCTTACTGAAGGTACCGCTACGCAGCATATAGCGCAGGGGATCACCATGATGACCGTTTTCATAGTAAGTTCGATAGGGCTTATTTTCGGGGGAGGGCTTATTTTAGCGGAATATTAAAGAGTATGTGGGTGTCTTATTTTCAGGATAGGTCTTATTATCGGGGAAACACGGTACTACTACTACTACTACTACTACTACTACTACTACTACTACTACTTCTACTGTCATCAAATAGAGAGGCCCTAACTCTTCAAATTACACTGCACTCATTTTTCCTTTGGGAAGTAAGAGGAGTTTAGGACTTGGGACTTCATGATTTACCTTCTTATTTTCTTATTTGAGGAAGCTGACTTTGAAGTCAGTTTGGGAAGGGTTGCTGGAAAGTGTCTTAGCTCTGGCCAGAATGACGTGAGAAAGATCAGGACAAAATCCTGCTGGTGTATTAATGATAGGAAAGGAAAAATTATCCTGCCTGTGTTTATTTTCTCTGTTCCTTCATCTGAAAGAGGAAATATATTGACTGGTATCAATTACAGTCACATCATCAGAGCAATTAGCCACTGTTTGCAATAATCAAAAGTGATGCCTCAGGGGTAAAGAGAATCATCTTTCTGAGTTCACATCTGGCCTCAGATACTTACCAGTTGTGTGACCCTGAGCACTTACCTATTTGCCTCAGTTTTCTCATCTGTGAAATGAAGTGGAGAAGAAAATGCCAAATTTTTAGTATCTTTGCCAAGAAAATTTCAAATGGGGTCACAAAGAGTCGGATATGACTGAAATGTCTGAATAACAAAGTGCCTTGTAATAAGATCACTGGAAAGGAATCTTTCAACAAGAATTTTGTTTTTCTTTGGTGTCTCCATCTCCTTCCACCAATTTTATGCAGCCACCCAGAATAGAGTCTTTTATTTCCCTCTTGGTATACCTACTCCTGTAACCAGTGAAGATGGTCTTTCTTTTTCCTTTGTTGCAGACTGCTGAAAGGAGGGACTTAGAGGCTGGGACAAGTGGACTAGCGGATTAGGAATATAGAATAATCACACTGAGAACTGAGATAGTCTCACCTACTCATTTCATAGATGAGGAAATTCAGCAGCTCAGAGAGGGAGGGGTAATACCTTGCACTTAGGCAGAGTGTAGGGATTTGAAATGACTCCAAATTCACTTCCTTCCATTATACCATATAAAGATCCTTTTTTATAAGAGTAGCAGATTTCTCCCATCCCCACCTCACCTCCTTCTCACTTAAAAAATTGGTGGGCATAGTCATGGCAAAGGTCAGGAGCTGAGTCTTCAAGAATTCTACTATCTCTCCAATATCAGACAATAAAATCTTGCATGTTTGAAATTGAGCAATGGAGAGGTAATCAATATTCCAAATATATTTAGATTTAACTGGTTCAAATGAATCTTGTTTGATTAATACCAGGTAATAGTTGGGAATCAGCCTGTTGGCAACTCTTAAGCGATTTCATCTGTGATTTCACTGATGCCATTTTGAATAAGGTATTGGATTCATGAAGTTTCTTGAAACTCTGGAAGTGTTTAAAGAAACTTATAAGTATAACCTAGTACCAGACAGTGCTAGGTAAGGGGGATCCAAAGAAAGATGAAACTCTCCCTAATTTACCTTCTACTTGGAGTGGGGGCAAGGGAAATAAAGTGTACAGAGAAAAATAAGGACAAAATACGTAAAAACAAATACACATTGATTTCAAAGATTATCTCTTAATTTATAACGAGGGAAATTGAGACCTTTCCTGAGAGGGGAAAGTGACATATGTAAGATCATACAAATTAGTTGTAGAATTAGCCTAAAGTAAAGATCTTATTTCTTTCTCTTTCTCTTTCTAATTCCTTCTTCTTCCCTCATTCTTCTTTCTTCTTTCCTTGTTTGATAGCTCTGGGAAGGAGGCAGTAAAAGTACTGTCACTATTATTAAACACAAATGTCACTGCAGCTCAGGATAACTGCTCTACTAATTTAAGAGGGTGGCTCTGAGGATCAAATGAGGCAGCTAGATGGTGCAGTGGATAAATTCTCAACTCTGGAATTAGGAAAATTCTTTGGGAGTTAAAATCTGTCCTCAGATGTTTACCAACTGTGTGATCCTGGGCAAAAGTCATTT
The DNA here is from genome assembly GCF_048593235.1 of Sminthopsis crassicaudata. Classification (NCBI taxonomy): domain Eukaryota; kingdom Metazoa; phylum Chordata; class Mammalia; order Dasyuromorphia; family Dasyuridae; genus Sminthopsis; species Sminthopsis crassicaudata. The sequence goes on along the minus strand of NC_133618.1, from coordinate 585,055,921 downwards.
ACAATCCTATTTGCCTCAGTTTCCTCATTTGTAAAAAGGGCTGGAAAAGGATCTGGCAAACCATCTCAGCATCTTTGTCAAAAAAAAAAAGTCAAGGAAAATTAAAAAAGACTGAATAGTAATAGTAACAACAAAGGATCAAATGGAGATAACAGGTATGGAGGTATTAGACAAACTATTGTTGTCACTATTCGTCCTTTATTCTTGAAGAGGACATCAGAGAGGTGATACTGCAACATGCAAGTGAGATGGATTTAAGTGAGGGAGGGCAAAGTCACCTGCCTCAGTTTCCCCTTCAGAGCTATCTGAAGGGGTCAGATATAGATCAGGACCACTGGAGCTGTCCCTGGACAACCTGAAGTATCCCACAAATGTAAGGGATCATTATTATGTTGATCATAGTATTTTGTTCAGAGAAGCAACTTCCCTGTCAATGGCTTGATTCTCCTTTTTAATAACACTAGGAGTTAGTGCTATTCGTCAGCCCTCATGGAGGGAGGAATGGTGTCTCGTTTTGTATTCTTTATAGGGATATCTATCCTCAGCCTGCGGTTTATGAGCAGTGTTCCCCCAGTGGGAGGGAGTCATGGCTCATGTTAATTAATTCCCTTCCTACCCTGGCGCCATGGAGGGTGAGGAATGGATTGGCATTAAGGCCAGGGTGGTTACAGTCCAAGAAGGGACCATGTAAGAGTGGTGCCTTCTCATCAACTTAAGTACTCCCTCTCGTCTCTCCCCTCCTTGTCTAAGCCCAGCCCGGGGCTTCTTGTGGCTTAGGATCCTAACTCTAGGATTCTCTGTTCTTAGAGAGGCACATCAGGTGGCTGCTGCTAAAATCCTCTCCAGGACAGAGGATGCCATTTCCTTCTGGGTGAGAGGAAGAAAAGGACGGGCAAATTAATTTCCTGGAAATTGAGACCTGCCCATTATGTGACTTGCTGTTAAGTAACAAAGCTACAATTTGAGCCTAGGTCTTCTGCTTTCAGGCCCAGTGCCGCTTTCTCAGCTCCATCTCCCCAGTTTTCCAGGCCCATACTCTGACGCCCGTATTTTTCTTTATATATAGAGTAATTTAGTAGCACAGTGGATAGAGCTCTGGCCCTGGAGGCAAGAGGACCTGAGTTCAAATCCAGGGAAGGTCCTTTAATCTCAGTTAAATCTCAGTTGCTCCAATTATAAAATGGGGATAATGATAGTATCCATTTCTCTGATTTCCTTCGATCACATGGGGAAATGAGAAGTAGAGATAGAAGTTTCTGAAATACCAGAACAAGAGGTTTGGCCCCCAAATTAGGAATCTATTTCAAATTTTTTCTAAGGAAGGATGAGTGAGATTTTCCTGTACTGAAGGAAACATTTGTTGCAAAATTGATTTTATTTTATCTATAAATTGGCCAGCAGGGGTCAGACAAACACAACCATCTGCCCTACCATTTTTTTCCCCTGTACTGCTCTGCCCAGATGGGAATGCCATACCAATCATCTGACTGTATTGGTGATATGTTGGAAGCCGTGGCTTACTGAGAGTCAGAGAAGATAGGAATAAGAGACTGGTGTGAAGCCTGAGGATGCACATAGTCAGGTGTCTGTACTGCATGTATACACTCAGCATCCTATCACCATCACTATCATCCTCTGGAAGGGGAACTGATGGATTTTAATAAGGCGTCATAATACCCAGAGATAGAGTAGTCCTGCCCAGCTGGGAAATAACCTGTATCCAAGTCAGGACCCCTGCATCTCTGGGAGATCCCTTTGCTGCCTCTGTGCTGTGTAACCTCCATGAAAAAGCTTCCCATCTCTGGGCCCCGTTTTCATTATTAACTGTTAATAATACTTGACCTGCTTCCCTGAAGGATTGTGGTAAAGCTCAAACAGGAAAATATACTGAAAGTACTTTGCAAATGGCAAAGTAATACACAAAAATAATAGATCGTTGCTATGTGGAGTGCTAATATTAAATATTTAGGTGAGCGGTTAACCACATGGGACAATAGTCAAAAGATGATACAAAAAAAATCACTTAAAAATTTGGATCTTAGATTTCTCATTGAATTTGACAAACATTTATCAAGTACCTGCTATATTCAAAGGCAGAGAGGCAGTGTGGCATAGTGGGTAAAGATTATTCAGGAAAACTTGAGTTCAGGTGTTGCCTCCTGACATGTATTAGGTGTGTGGTCATTAAATGGTCTTTTTTTAATCTCTCTGTGTACCTGGAAACTCAGATGAGTCACAGGGTTTGAGTGGAAAACACTAATCTAGAAGCTTGGGATATGAAGATGAAAAATGACTTGATCATAGAAGGGAAACTTGGAGATCATCTATTACCATTTTCTTATTTTACAAATAAAGGAACTAGGACCCCAAAAGGTAAAATGGATTTCTTAAGATAATACAGATAGTAAGAGGCAGTATATGCGAGGAGGTTGAATAGAGGAAAATGTTTGCAAATAAGTGTGATGCAAAAGAAGGACATAATAAGCACAAAGCAGAAGTTCAGATCAAATGTTCTAAGACCATTTGAAGATGGCAAAATCAATTTCTATTAAGGTTTGAAGGAAGACTTCATGGAGGAAGTGACATCTGATCTGAACCTTGAACAATTTCAACAGGAAGAAATGAGGAAGGTGTATTCTGGGCTTGAAGGGATACATCTAGTCAATGAGTGTAAGATGGGTAAGGGAATATCCCAGAGTCCAGTTTGGCTAAACCTGAGGACCTGGATGAAGGTGCTGGAAGTATAGTAGAAAAGGAGGGACAGGTTGTGTGAGAAAGAACCATGTGAGAAAGGTTGTGAAAGTAAAATCAGTACGGGTTGGCGGCTGATTGGATGCAAGACATACCAGAGTAAAAGACAATTCCAAAGTTTTGAACCTGAGTGACAAAGATGAAGATGCATTTTCTGGAATGAAAATTCTAATTTTAAAAAACAAACAATCATGAGATGAAACAAATAAGCTCAGTGAGTGGTAGAGCTTCACTTCTCCTAATCATATTTTGTTGCATTTCACAAAATAGTCATAAATAGCTTTTCATAAACATCTAAAAATTGAAAAGATATTTCCATCACAGCAGCAGCAACAACAATGGGTTGTTTAAGGGGCTAGAGGGTTTGCCTAGAAGAGCTGAAAAGAAACAATTTGTAATCACCCTTTCTGCACTCCTGTCCCCTATAGGCAACTTTAATTTCTTGTCTATCTTCCCTACTGTCAGGAAAGAACCTTCATATCCTTGAGGGGACAGGAGTTTGGAGTAGCAGGGAGAGGTTGAGGGCATGGGAGGCAGCATGGTACCGTGGAAAGAAAGATGGATCTGGAATCAAGAAAACTTGGATTCAAATTTCAGCTCTGCTACTTACTATATGTGTGACTTTGGGCAAATTCTAACAACAGTCTGGGCTTCGTGTAAAGTGTAAAATTATGGCTCCAGAATAGATGACTTCAAAAGTTCTTTCCAATTCTAAATTTATGATCATGTGATTTTTGGGGAGGTGGGAGTGGCAAAGACAAGTTTCAGAAGCATAGGTTGGGGTCCTAAGTCTTAACTCCAGCTTGGATCCCTGGAGAAGTGTGTTTAATGAAGTAATGCTCATTAGAAAGCCAGGCACAATGCCAGGCCTGTTTTGCTTCACAGGTTCTTGCTTCCATCCCACTCCAAAGATGATACCCTTGTGACTCTTTGGGAACTAAGGAAGGGACTGAGTGGGGAGTCACAACTCTTCCATCCTATTTTTAGCTTTTTTTTTTTTTTTTGGCCTGGGAGAAGACAATTTTGTCAAGATGGGGCAGGGAAACTGATTCTTTTAGCAGTGTGGTGCGTTGGAAAGAGCACTGTTTGAGGAATCAGGAGACCGGAATTCCAAAACTGCCACTGATGTGACCTTGGGCAAAATGAAGGGACTGCATTTAGATCATCACGGCAAGTCCAATCCATATTCTGTTCTATTCCACCAATATAGGAAGAGCTTTTTCTGACTTGTTTCTGTTTCCCAATGATCCTGATGAGCCAAAAAGTTTTTAGAAGCTGTGTTTAACACAAAACCCTTTAGTAATTTTTTTTAATGTTAAGAAATCAAGAGGTAGTTAGGTAACAGAGATTGGTACTTGCTTTGCAATTTGAGGTCTTAGAGAATTCCTGGTGGTGGTACCAGTGGTGGAGTGGAAGGAGGGATTAAGCAATTTTGCCAAAGAAGTAAATTTTAGAAGCAGATCTTGAATCTGTGACTTCCTGACTTTGGACAATTCTCTACTCACTTTGCAATGCTATCTCTCATTTCCCTAAGAGAGGGGAAGTCTTTAGGCAGTTTCTTTTCTTTCCTCCGTTGTAAAGTTATTTTAATTTAAAGTTTTAAGTTCCAAATTCTATCCTTCTCTTCCTTTTCTCCATCTCTGAATGGTATCAGATATAGTTTATACATATATATTATGTAAAATATTTCCATATCGGTCATTTTGTATAAGAAGACAGCTAAAAGGAAAAAAACAAGAAAGTAAAAAAATAGTATGCTTCAATCTGTATTCAATCAATATCAATTCTTTCTCAAGAGTGGATCATTAGTTCTTTGGGTTTGTCATGGATCATTTTATTGCTGAGAATAGCTAAGCTATTCACATTTTTCATTGAACAATACTGTTGTTACTGTACATAATGCTCTCCTGGTTCCGTTCACTTCAGTATACATTAGTTCATGTGAATCTGTCCAGGATTTTCTGAAATCAACCTGCTTGTTATTTCTTATAGAGCAATAATATTCTGTACATTTATATAACATAGCTTGTATAGCCATTCCTTTGATTTCCAGTTCTTAGTGACCACAAATGGGCTGATATATTTGTACAAATATATGTCATTTCCTCTATTTTTAAGGTAGTTTCAAGTCTCCCAAAGTGCTCTGAATTTCTGTTTTAACAACAATGGGGGCTCCTCATCTATGAGGAACCAGAGTCTGGATCTTTTTATCTGTCTTTTCCACTTTTCCTAAAAGGGCTGTCCCCATTCTCTTGCTTCCATCCCACTAAGAAGATGACACTTTTGGTGCCTTTTGAAGAGTTGGGGGCTGGGAGAAAAATCATAACACCTTCATCTTCTTTATAGCTTTTTCCCTGGTCCGGGAGAAGACAATTTTGTAAAAATGGGGAAGAGATAATTCTTTTAGCAGTGTGATGTGTTTCAATTTATTTCTAGAAGTGCTGAGAGATGAACACCTATCTTTGAGAGAAGAAGCCTGGATGACTCTGGATGGAAAATATGTAGCTGTTGAATCTAAATATAGGTTGGTCTTTATTTTCTTAAACTTGACTCCTGCAGTTTGGGAAGGATAATGAATTTATGAGATTTCTAACATGAGTATTTAGTAGACAGCTATAAGGAACAAACAGCAAGCATCTGTGAAATTGCCTAGTTTTTGTTGATTGTGTACACCCCAAAGTCCTTTCCTGGTGAAAAATTTCATTGGAGGGTTTGAATCCATATTTCTCGGGTGTTTCCTCCTTTTAATTCATATGAAAACAGTCGAGATGACTTAATAGCTAATCTTTGGGAAACTGACTGAGGCACAAAGAAGCCAGTAATTTTCTATGGTTCCAAAACTAGCTAATAAGTGCCAGAGGTGAAATTTGAATTATACGCCTTCTGGACTCCACATCCAGCACTAACAGGTTTCATTGACTATTGACAGATGATAGATAGAAAATAGACAGGCAAACACAATGAAAGAACAAGCATTTATTAAGCATTTTCTATGTATGAGGCTGTAGTAAATATTGGAAACATAAAAACAAGAAAATACTCTTGAAGAACTTCCATTCATTTTATCTAAAGACAAAACACAAAGAGAAGGTGGAAGGGAGTAGGGAGTGAAGTAGATTACCTGGGCCCAGAGTCAGGAAGACCTGAGTTCAAATATGACTTCAAACACATTGTGTGGCTCTGGGCAAGTCATTCAATCTCTGCCTCAGTTTCCTCAACTGTAAAATGAGAATAATAATAACAAATACTCATTGAGTTGTTATAAGGATCCGATGAGATGATATTTATAAAGGGATTATCATAGAATTTAGCACACAATAGACATTATATAAGTACTTATTCCTTTTCCTTTCCTTTGTAGGGTCAAGGTAAATAAAGGAGAATTGGAGCAGAATGGACAGTGAGCTAGAAGTGAATTGAGTACTTTGGCTGAGGATCCCCAAGATATAGAGATCCCAAAGAGGAATCATCTATAGATAGGAAAGGCAGTTGATGAAGATATAGTACTAACTATAATAAAAATAGGCATTTATATAGGACTTTAGACTTACAAAGTGCTTTGCAATTATTATCTCATTTTATCTTTTTAACAACCTTGGGAAATAGTTGCTATCACAATCGCTCTTTTATACTTGAGGAAATTGAGGCAGGTAAAAGTTAATTGACTTTCCCAGAGTCATGCAATTAGTAAGTGTATGAAGTAGATTTGAACATGGGTCTTCTTGACTCCAGGTACAGTGTTCTATTAACTGCCCAACTTAGCTATTCCAAGTAACTATAAGTTAGTCTGAGTAACTATAGTATGAGTCACTATAAGCAAGAATGAGTAACTATAATAGAAAATAAAATGTGAAAGTTCATTAGGAGACAAAGTATTAGTTCTTCAGCATAGGGAGAGATTACTTTTAGCTGAGAGATTTCTTGGAGAAAAAAAACCTTTGAAGGCGAATATGATATTACTAAATGAGATATTGGGGATATTTTTCCAAGAAGGTATTCTTAACCTTAAATTAGAGGCAGGTCTATGACAGGTACACTCTTTTTAAAGATCACAAAATCAAGGTTAAGAATACCTAAAAATAATTTTAATAAAAAAATTAAAACACAGCCAGAGAGAACAATGAAAACAAACCCAGAGATAGGAAAGCCTGAGACATGAGTAGAATTTGAAAGAAGTTATTTATGAGGTATAGATGATAGAGCATCTATGGATAGAGGGTGGGGTCTGGGGTCAGGAAAATCTGAGTTCCAACCCAGCCTTAGGCATTTACTAGGTGTGTGACCCTAAGCAAGTCCACTATCACCTTCAATTTCCTCAATTGTAAAATGAGGATAACAACTCCTACTTTTCAAGCTTATTGTAAAGATCAAAGGAAATAATATTTGCAAAATACTTATAGCACAATGCCTGGTACATAGTAAATAATATAAAAATAACACATATTTCTTCCTTCCTCTTGTTTATCCTTTTAGTAACTCTATAAGCTAGATGCCACAGATACTATTCTCATTTTATAGAAGAAAACTGAGAGACACAGAAGTTAAGTGATTTGTTCATTGTTGCAATAGAATCTAAAAGGTTCAAAGGTAAGTAATCCGATTTGGCTAGAATGGAAAGAATACAAAGGGAAGTTCCTCCTTAGTTCTCAAAGGATCAGTGACATGATGAGAGTGATATCTTGACTTGTGTTCCTCCAAAGTCATCAGAGTCCAAGGGCAAGATGGCAAGACAACTGGTGGTGGCCCAGTACAGGAAAGTAGTGGGAATTAAGACAAAGTTATATCTGGATCAGGTAGCGGAGAACTTTTTTGTCAAGATAAGAAATAGTTTGGAAAAAATGATAGAGCACTGAATTTAGTGTCAAAAAAGACCTGGATTCAAATATTGTCTCAAACTATATGATCAGAGAAAAGTCACTTAAATTCTTGGAGCCTCAGTTTCCTCATCTGTAAACTGGAATGATAATACCTTTGGTATCAACCTCAAAGTTGATATTAGGTTGCAAACATCAAGGAACTAGATTTATTTATTCCCTATTATTTCTTCCCTTAATAATAGGGAGTCATTGAATATTTTTAAGAGGATGTGAATAACACAGTCAGATATGTGTCATAGAAAGTTGTAGTTGTTTGATTAGGGAAATTGGCTTTTGAAGCAAAAAAAAAAAAGGGGGGGGATGTTTATTTCAGCTGCAATCAGAATATAAACAAAAGAAATCAATATTTGCCCAATAAAACTTGTACAGAATTGCAGTTATTTCCAAAGTCCCAAGGGTATTACAAACAGCAAGAAGAAATGAAAAGGCATAAAAATAAACAACATGGTAGTCTTTAAACCATTACCAATCAGCGTGCTTTGATAGGGGAGGAAAAATCCTTTCTTTCCTTTTCCTTGGCCTTCATCTCAGTCATTCTCTATATTTGTCTTGGGAACTTGAATTGTAAGCCAGTACTGATTTGTGAGAAATGTTAAGCTGTTCTGTCTGAATGGAAGTTTAAAGAAGGCAATAGATTTAGGAGTATTTGGAGATTAGATGTGCAAAGAGGCAAGAACTAGGATTATTGTTGCTGTTTCCAAAGAGGAAACACTAAAGCAGCCACAGAGGAAAAGAAATATTCTAATATAATTGCTTAATTTAGGCCTCTAATGGAGAAGGGGCCTTCTCCACAGGTTTGAGTGGGAGTTGGGGGTGAGTGTCTACCTCCTTGTGACTTCATTTTGAGTTTTCTTGACAAAGTTATTGGAGTGGTTTGCCATTTTCTTCTCCAGTTTGCTTTTACAGATGAGGAAACTGAGGGATGCAGGGAGAAAAATGGCTTGTCCAGAGTCACGCAGCAATTAAGTGTCTGAAGCCAGATTTCAATTTAGGTTTTCTTGAGTCCAGGTACTGCACTCTATCACTGGCTGCTTAGATGATTCTTTTTTGCACCTAGTACAATGCTTAACATTTGCTTAATTGAAATTAATTGATTTGTTGCATGATCAAGGGAAAGTCATTTAATATTTTGGAGTTTTTAGAAAGGGACTTTAACTTTTAAAATCCCTTCTATCTCTGTCCTTCTATGTTTCCATAAGAGAGAACTATAATAAAATAATATGTAATCAAATGCTAAAATGAATGGGGTATGGTACCAGTTAAAGGAAGGAAGAACTCAAGGTCTGAATTAATTGGAAGAGGAGACTCTTGAAGTGTGAATGGATTTGGTTAGTCTGGGGAAGCATTTTGAATTGGTGAAGTTATGCCATGCAAAGTTTAGAAGCTTCAGGTTGGGGTTTAGCTAAGTACTTAGGTCTTTTTCAATTCCTTTCTGTGAGGAACCGAAATATCAGTTTGGCCATATCGGGGGTGTGGTGGGGAGATAAGGCTGAACAGATAGATGGGGATAAAGCTATTGCAAAGAATTTTATGCCTGGTCAGTTTGCCATGAGATCCAGTCAAATTTGATAGCAATGTCAGCATCTCCCATGACATTTCCAAGTAAACTGTTTAAATCCCCTTGCCTGCTGTTAATCAAAATGCCACTGCAACCTGACACAGAGCCCATTATTTAGCATTTTTGAAATACTTCCAGACAGTTTTTTCCAGTTTATAAGGAGAAAGGTTTCTGATTGCCAGGATCATTTCTTGAGAAATGTCTCCGAAATTTTTAACAAACATTAAGGACTAATTATTATCAGGTCCAGATGATACAATGAAAAGGGGAAAAGAGTCCTGGTCCTTCAGAAGCTTATACTTTAATGGGAGGAGAATCTATATCTATGTATATTATACCAGAGAAATACATAGTAGATGAGCTATAACCTCATAGGAGAAGGCATTAGCAACATTGAAATTCAGGTAGGTCTCTTGTAGGTGGTGGGGCTTGAGTTGAATCCTATAGAAAGTCAGAGATTCTAAGAGGAAGAGGTTGGGAAGGGGAACATTGGGAGAGATTCAAGGTGTTTTGTTCGCCAGGATCATGTGATGTTTTCCAGGGATTGGGGGAACATGTTCTTATTGCAAAGCTGTCATCTTTAGGGACTAATGCAAGAGGAAGAGTTCTCTGCTGTTTCTGTTCCTTAAGTAAGTCCGGGGAAAATTTTTTTTTTTACCATATTGAAAATGATTACCTTATCCCACAACTTTTGATTCTGACGTTCAAGCTTGGCTTTGAAGGTAGTTTTAAAATAATTTCTAGCCTGGAGGTACACTCTAAATGTGAGGTTGGAATTCTGCCAACCCAACCCCTGGCCCAATTTTCCTTTAATAATGGAGATGTTATTTCTAAATGCCCACCACATGCTGTAATTCTTTCTGCCACTTATCTTGATGTTGCCTGTTCTGAACCATATCCCAGAAAGAGGTATATGCTTAATCTCTCTAATCAGTCAGGCCAGCAAGGCCAGAGTCCTCTCTGGAGGGCATGTGTTCTTTCAAGATTAGCCATTTAATTTCCATATGAAAAACTCTCTATACATTCTGAATATAATCTACTAGGGCCACCAGCATCATTGTCAACCAACATTTCTTAAGTGCTATGTTTTTGCAGTACTAAATTCTGGGAGATATAAAGGGATTTTGAACCTAGTCCCTGTTCTCAAAGGACTTACAATCAGTGGTGTGCTGGCATCAGCTCAATGTTAAACTTTCAGTGTGAGAATTTACATTTTAGAAATCAGCAAATTAATGATTTATTATTTTGTTGATTTTCTAGACTTAAGAAAGTGATGAAATGTTAATAGTATAAATTAAACTTAAAAGCTTATCTTGTGAACATTTTTTTCTGAAGAACTGATTGTTAAACATTTTTATACGCCTGTTTGTAATTCAAATGAAAAGACAGGTCAGTTCAAATATGAAAACAGATAATAATTTAAAACAGTATATACTAAGCTCCAAATAAGCAATAGAGATCATAGGTGGGCTAAGAATTTGAAGGGAAGAGAGCAGTTACTGAGGTGAGAGGTGGTTTTGCACTTAAGGAAGACTGGTGGAGGAAATGGTACTTGAAATTGTAAATAAACAAGAAATAGGTAAAAAGTTTTGCAATCCAAGCCAATCCAATCCTACAAGCATCTGAAAACAATTAATATATATGTTTTAAACATTTTTCACAATTACATGTAAAAGTAGTTTTAATTTTTTATTTTTTAAATGTTCTTCCTACCTCTTTTCTTTCCTTATTGAGAAGGCAGACAATTTGATATATAGATTATAAATATGCAAATATATTTTCATGTAAGTCATGCTATAAAAGAAGATAGACAAAAGTCCCCAAGAAAAATAAGTTTAAAAAAAAAGTATGCTTCAATCTGCATTCAGACTCTATCATTTCTTTCTCTGGAAATGTATAGCATTTTTTACTGTAAGTCTCTCAGAGTTGTCTTGGATCATTGTATTGCTGGGAATAGCTAAATTATTCAAAGCTGATCATCATACAATGGTACTGTTATTATATACAATGTTCTCTTGGCTCTGCTCATTTCACTTTGCATCAGTTCATGTAAGTCTTTTCAGGTTTTTCTGAGATCATCTTGCTTGTCATTTCTTTCTGGACAATAATAATTTATCATGATTGTGTACAACAACTTGTTGAACCATTTCCCAATTGATGGACATACCCTCAATTTTCAATTCTTAAGCATTTAAAAAAAGCATCTCCTGTCTACAGGGTCCTATGGTGAATACTAGACACAAAAAGACATAATGAAAATCAATCCCCACCCCATGTTCTGCCATGGGATACCAACAATTACATCGAGAAGTTATCCATATGATTAGGGGAGCAAAGATGTGCTAACATCTAAAGGGATCAGCAAAAGCTTCTTTAGGTGGTGGGATATTACCTGAAATTTGAAGGGACATGTGAATTCTATGGGGCAGAGGTGAATTCTATGGGGCAAAGGCATAAAGAAGGAGGAAGAAATACTGACTTAGGCCATATTGACTGGAAGATAAAGTGAGCAAAGGGAAAAAAGCTTAATAAGCTTGAAAATGTAGCTGGACCCAGATTTGGAAAGGCTTTACATTCTGGCTGGGGATTTTATATTTTATCCTAGAGGCAATAGAGAACTACTGAAGAATCTTGGGCAGGGGAGTTGTCTGGTCAGATTTGTTCTTTGGGAGGTTTATTTTGTAACTCTGTGGAAGAAGGATTGAACCAGAGGGAATGATAGGAATCAGCAGTATAATTTGGAGGCTCTTACAGTAATCCAGGCAAGTGAAAGGATGAAGTCTAGCAGAGGGGCAGTATGAGCAAAGGAATCTACTTTGAGAAGTAGGCTTGGAGAATACAGAAGAAATATATTTTCTATATCAGAGCATCTATACAATATGGGACAAAAAAGGGCCTTAAGAGGTCATCTAGATCAACTGATGAGGCAACTGAGAAAAAAGTGATTTCCTTAAGATAAAAATCAAGATTTGACCCCAAGTCATCTGACTCTACTATATTTTGAACAGATACTATTGGACTGACATGATAGAGCCTTAGGACAACAAGACCAGTTATTTATCACTTCCTCACTGACACTACCCTGGGACCTGCCTAGAGTCAGCTGGGTGGTAAAGGTCAGGGAGCAGGGATGGAAGAAATGCAGGGTGACAACATTTTAGCCACTATTGTTCTTTTACTTTTTTCTTCTTGATAAGCTCTGTTTACAAGACTAGGATTTGGGCAAGAGTTTTGTTTTGAGTCAGGTAACTAAAAGCTTTCATTGAAATAAACACAACCAAAATTGGCTGTCTCCACTTTTTCATAATCCCTCTAAATCTCACCAAATAGTATTTATTTTAACACATTACGATTTGAGATGCCAGCTGCCTGATTTCCAATTTTGCCTCTGCTTGGTTAAACTCATCAGTTTCTGTCAGAGCCGTGTTAACTGGAGAAGTGTAAGATTTCTTACTTGTTCTAGCCTGATTTATACTTTGCCTGCCTGAGAGAGAGGGGAAAAAACCCTAAACAATTCTATTATTCAGCCCTATGAGGTAGTGATTTGGGTTACTCTGGCCATGGCAGGAAGATTAAATTCAGAGAGGCAAGAGTCAAGAACTCAATCAGAGTCTTGATACCCTTTCTAAGCTAAAAAAGAAAGGTAGAGCAATTTAAAAGATCTATTTCCACTAGGTCATTTGGAATTGAATAATCTTAAGTCATTACTAAGAGAAGCTGGGGTGTGTCAGGGACATCTTTTAGCTTTTGAAATGGATGTCATAATGATCTACCTCATTCTCCCACATAACATCCCTTAATGCCTTCATCAGAGACAGAATTTCCGCTTGGGTAGACCAGGAGTTTGAGCCAGAGTAGCCTCTTATATTAATATCATAGACTACTTCTTTCCTTTCCCTCCAGCAAACTTTTATTTTCTTACTTGAAAATGAGGACATTCTCCCTTCTCCACTTGTTTTTTTAATCCTTCTCCACTTTCTTAATGCCTCTTCTGTCCACCAATACCTTTCAAAGATCCTGACAATAAATGTAAAAAAGTGGAGGATACTGTATTTAGAGTCATTTCTCTTTACTCCCTGTGTTACCTTAAGTCACTCACCACCACCACCACCTTTCATTGCCAGCCTTGATCTGAGTTCCTTGATCTGTAAAATGAGAACTTGCTTTGATGACACTTTCTAGCTCTAGGTCTATGAAATAATGAAATATTCACCAGTCACAGCCAAGGACAAGTTTATGCCATCATGAACCTATGAAGTCTAGCTAAGTATTGTCTTTCTTCTTGTTTATCTAAGATATAAAATTTCTATTAACCATTTCCCCCATACTTTTCAATATAAAGATCATTCTCCTTGGCAAAGGAAGCAGATGCAAAATGATTAAAGAACATTACCTGTTCTCTGTTGTCAGCTACCACTAATCTATCCACTCAAAGAAGCCCACTTGACTCAATAACTTAAAATCTCTCAAATCCTTTTAAAAATTATTGGGGAAAAATCATGGGAGAACTTTGGAATACATGATGGAGATTACAAAGGCTTGGAAGTATGGAGGGGTTCATATATGCACTGGTGGAAGATCTTTTGACATCTTGGGAGACATTAGTATCACTTGGGCTTTCAATTTAGTTGCTCTAATTCTTAATAGTGACCAATCTATCACTTTTCCCAATAATAAATGTCCTATGACTGACATATTTCAAGGTACCATTTAATTGCCCTTAGGCACACCATTCTGATTTTGTGAATCACTAGAAGATGTATGAAGAGGCAGCATGGTACAATGGAAAGAACATTCTGACTATGGAGTCAGAAGACATGAGTTCAAATTTGCCTCTGATACTTACCTGAAACTTAATCTGAATTGATTTCAGTTTCTTCATCCATAGATGGAGTTGGATTTTATGGCCTCTGAGCTTCCTTTTAACTCTTGATGTGTGATCCCAAGAATATTCCTAGTAAAGAAATTATTTAGGGTCATTTTCCAGTTGAAATTTAGCTTGATATCTTTCTATTTTGATGTAATTTTGGAAAAATGAGCTAGGATTCATTGTTCCTATGGAGTGGACAAAGGATGATTTGCTCAGCAGAATATCCTTGTCTACACAATGTTTTTAATCCACTTTCTTTTTTTTTTTTGATGATCCACTTTCTTTCTCATCAATGCCCCTGAGAAGCCTCTGTATTATATATAGTGAAGAGGGTCTGGTGCTATTAGTACAAAGTTTTACAGTCAAATAAAGGTCATCAGCAGAGATACCTTTTGTTGGACTATGTACAGGACATCTTCCATGATACCAATAAGCACAAAAATGACCATATCTTTCTATTTTCTTCTTCCTGTGATGTTATTACTCACATAAAATGACAAATTTGTTTTAATTTTTCAAACACAGTTAATTATGTCTTTTGGTGTTATCTGAGGAAGGGGAAGTACATAGGGAATAGTGATAATCTTGTTAATTTTCATGGGAAATATTGGCTATTTTCCTCCCAAATACCTGATAGCCTTGTTTTAAAATTTTTCCTTAGCAATATGAATGTAGTGATTTGAGGACTTTATTTAGCCTAGATGTAGTAAGGACCCACTAGAGTGAAGGGGGACTGACATGGTTACATCAAAAGTTATGGAACATCATTTTGGCAGCTGTGTGGATGATGTTCGAAAGTAGGGAGAGAATTGAAATAGGTGGACCAATTAAGAGGCCATTGCAGCAGTCTAGGCAAGAGGTAATGAGAGTATGAACTGAGGTAATGATTGTGTTTTGTAGAGAGGAGGGGTGAGTGATAAAGTGTAGGTAGACATGGCAAGATGAAGCACTGATTGGATATATGAGTTGAGGAAAGGAGGAGAAATCAAGGATAATGCTGACATTCTGAACTTGGAAGACTTAGAAGAATAGTGTTACCTTCAACAAAAATGGGGAAGTTTGGTGAAGATCTGGATTTGAAAGGAAAGAAAATGAGTTCTGTTTTGAATATGCTAAGTTTGAGATGTCCCTGGAACATTCAGTTTGAAATGTCTAATAGGCCAGTTGATGATGTGAGACTGAAACTCAGGAGAGAAATCTGTGAGGCATCAGCACACAGATGATAATTAAACCCATGGGAGCTACTGAGGTTACCAACAGAAAACTGTAGACAGAGCAGAGAAGAGGGTCCAGGACGGGGCCTTGGGGAACACTCATAATTAAAGAATATGATATGGATAATGCATTAGTGCATCAAATAATATTTTTTAAAACTCTTATTGTATAATTCTATGTTACTTTTCAACAGGATTGCAAAAATTCATCATTCCATCAACATTTTAGCTTATCAATTTTTCCACAGTTGTAGCAGCAATTTTTTCCATCTTTTAGCTACCCGTTCAAATTTGATGAACGAAAGGTGATATGTCAGATTTAAAACTAATTTGCACTGCTAATTATCAATGCCAATCCATATTTTTCAGAATGTTTTCCACTGTTCTCCCCACTTTTGTACTGCTTGGTGATTTTTGCATTGAAGCCATCAAGTTTGAAGGTATACAGATATATTTGTGTGTTTACCTACATACATGTTTATGTGTGTGTGCATTTGTGTACTGCTGTTCCAGTCTTGGAGGATCTTACCAAACCTTCTCTACTTCTCCATCCTCAGTCATAGATGTTAGTGCAGATATTGTAATGAATAATGGTATCTATTTATTTTAGTATTATTTGAGTGAGATGATCCAGTGACTCGCTTCTCTCCACTGTTGGGCTCATTATAATATTGACTTTGATGCTTTTTGTCACCTATAGGTATATGATGAACTTGACTCTATCAGTCTTTTGTTTGCTTATGTAAGAACCTCAGAGCTGTTCTTTACATTTAACCTGTCATGTTCAAATTTGACCTTAGACACTTACTGGGTGACCCTGGACAAATCACTTAACCCTGTTTGCCTCAGGTTTTCTCACCTGTAATATGAGCTGGAAAAGGAAATGGCAAAGTACTCCATTATTTTTGCCAAGAAAACCCCAGATGGGATCATTAAGAGTTTGACACAGCTGGAGCAATTGAAAGACAATCACATGTTTTCTGGTTTAATTTATAGTGAGCATGTCAATATTGGGAAAGAACACTAGATTTGGAGACAGATATGTCCTTGAATTCTGCTTCTGCTATCTATGTGTTACTTAACCTGTCTAAATCTCAGGTTTTTTTGTAAAATGGGGGGTAAGGATTCAGAATTGATTTCCATTTCTGTCTGTTTCAAGTTTCTAGTTTCAAGTTCTGGTTCATTTTATCCAATAGGATTAAATTTGATGGTGGTTGGACAAATATTCCACATTAAGAATATTACAAGTTAATGTTTGTGTGCAGAACTGAGAATGGTGTTTCCTAGCATGGTCTACTTCATGTTTCACCTTTCTTTTGCCCATTTTTGTAAAAAATGTTTCATATTGTTCCATGGTTGAAAAAAATCCCACTACCTGCTGACCAATCTTTTTTTTTAATTCCTGGAAAACATTTCTTTCCCTATGTCCTACTTGTGGATCTTTCTGGATTTAGGGAATAAATTTGTTAAATAAAAAGTATAACATGATGTCATATGACCCAGATATTGGGAGGTCAGGGTTGCATAACAAAGATACATAGGATCTTTTAAGCCAAAGGCATATTTTATTCTAGAGAATCTAATATATTTGCCTTCTACTCAGATCTCCCAAAACAGAGGATAGAACATGGGGCCAGGAAGATGAGAGTTCAAATCCATCCTTAAACACTTACCAGTTCTGTTACCCTAGGTAAATTACTTAATCCAAATGATAAAATATTTGTAAAAAGTTTTTAGCACTGGCAATAGCAATAGGTACTAGACAAATACTTATTTATATATATTATATATTTATATATATTTATTTATTTCCCTTTCCTCTTTCTATTCAGGTTCCTCAAAATTGAGTCTTCTAGAATATTTTACTCTTCCCATGCTCACTCTCAGCTCTGTTCTGAACTTGGGAAGGTTGTATGCAACATTTGTGAGCATCTCAGAAAAAGGAACCAGTGCTTTGGAAGCATATTTTCCATTTTAATGAATGAAGCTTCTTTCTCTATAGGCTGATGTCTTTCCAGCTCCAATTAATCTTATTTGGCCCGTGGGACCTGTGGCACTTTGCTGATTTTCAAGATTTGCTTCATTTTTTCCTTTTTCATTAGAAAGAAAGCCTAGTGTTAATGTATGCTAATAGCAGGAGTACCATCCAGAACTTCCATAGCATCTGCTTGCCCTAGGAAGAGGGGTGTTAACAAAAAATAGTCTCACTAAGAGAAAGGAAGGTCCAGCTGTCTATGTTCAGGGTTCTTATATCTACACTTTATATAGTCCAGAACACACCTCTCTAGTTGAGCCATCAGCTCTGCCAAGAGGGTGCTGAGAAGAACTGACATGGACATAGAGAAACCTGGACTTCTCAAGACACTGTAGACATTTCCATGAGGGAATCACATCTTTGTTCAACTCATATTTGTATTTTGCTGGCTAGCAATACCTATGTCTGATTTTATCTCCTATTTCATATCTGGCAAACTATTCTCACCTTAAAGTGTGCAATTGCTTGGTAGATATATATATATATATCTGTTAGATAGAATCAATTTTATTTTTTTTGGGGGGGAGGAGAAGTGGAAGTAGCAATGGTAGTGGTCCATAGAGTAGCATAATCCTGTGTGACACGATATCACAGAAAATAGTGATGTAGTCATATCAGGAGGGCGTGGGAAATCTCCCAGAGAATTCTACTCCCCAAATCTTTGAGGATTTGGTGGAGCCAGGAAGGTGGACCTGGGGAAAGGCACCATATGTATGGATACGGTTATATCCATTTTCTTTAAGGATCATGAGAAATCTGAAGTCACTGAAAAGAGCCAATTCCACCCTTCTTTCCTCCATCCAGAGACAAAGCCTATAGTCTTCCTATGCTAGTTACTATGTGATCATTTGTGTTATCCTTTGATATGTGTGACAAAGTGCTACTTACTACACTGACTGACCTTAGAATGTGTCCCTGACTGTGAGACTGCTAGCTACTCAGGCAGATAATCAGATGATCATCTGTAGTTTGAATCAAGCTTGACATTTGCTCTCTATTTTTCACTCATTGATTCACTAGGCATTTACTGAATGTCCAGTGGTTACAGAGTGTTATATTTGACAATGTAGAGAGAATTTAGAGAAGCTTCTGATTTGGCTGAGAGAATTTAAATTGATGACCATAAATCCTGTTTCTAAGTGGTACTTTTGCAATATGGAAAGAATCAGAGTATGGTGGTCTTTACTGAACAATAATTGTATTACTATGTAGAACAATCAGCCTACTTAAAGTAACAAAATATCCAGAGGGAGAAGCAGGAGGTAACTTTTTCTACTCTTGATCCCTTTTCTCCTGAGAAAATTTTTACATGCCCCTGGATACATAAGTATATAAAATAGATTTATAAATTAAATATTTACTGATAATAAATCATAATTTTTGTGACACCCCACATTCAGTTAACAGACTCCATATGGGATCAGTTAAGAAACTGGGCTTTAGACCACAGTCCCATATCCAGCCTTTACAGCCACTGGGAAGCAATAAGACATGGGCTAGTAAATGTTTTAACAACTAGAGTGGGGCAAGGTGATGTATGTACAACTTTTTATTTTTTAAAAATTTAATACTTCAATGCTCTATAAGTTATTTATATCCATTATTTCATTTGAACCTCCAAACAAATCTTTGAAGTTGGTTCATTTTCCATATTTTTTAGATTGATGTAAATAGGGTAGTTTTAATCTATACTTATTAATAGCCCCCATTTTTATGCATAACCTTTTAAGTTTAATCTGCTTTATTAACATTTTCTTGAGTCTAAGCAATCAACAAAACAATAAATCAAGCCCTGATTTGTTGTGATTGCCAACTTCTAAGGTACAAAGACAGACAGGGAAAATTTAATCATCCTAGCAATTAGAGTTGGCCCTAGCATACACCTGGGAGCAATACAGAAACAACCTGAGATTGAGACAGGAGCGGCCTATTTTAGGGTAGTCAAACCACTGACATTACCTCAACCACCACTTCTTCTCAGAGTCCTATAGATATAGTTTAGGACCTTTAACTCAAAGGACATCAGAAATGGCTATAATCTTATAAGTAGAAATGATACTAAACAAGATACATTACCATCTGTGGCAATATTCTAAGGGTCACTGGAACTTGCCATCTGACTTGTATTCTTTCCCTCATTAGAATGTGTGTGTGTGTGTGTGTGTGTGTTTTTAATTTTTTTTAGAATGAAGTCTGTCTTGTTTTTCTATTTGTATCACTAGCACTTTGTACAGTGCTTTGCTTATAGTGTTTAATAAATGTTTCTTTATTTCTTCATGCATTCATTCACTTGGAAAATCTAGATTTAAATCGTAGGATTTAGGGCAAATCAATTTCTCTCTTTTGCACTAACTTTTGCTATTTATAATAATAATCAAAGCTAACATTAACATAATATTTTGTATGATCATCTCTTTTGATCTTTGTCATGCTAAAGCTATAATTTACAATGCCAGTTTTACAGAAGAGGAAAGTGAGGCACAGAGAGATTGAATGATTTGCCAAGGATTACATAGTTAATAAACCTCAAAGGAAGGATTTGACCTTAAATTTTCCTGATTCCAAGTTAAGCCCTCTATCTACTGGACCACCTACCTGCTTCAAGAATTCTGTACAAACTATTTTTCCTTTAAGAATTGCCCCTTGTTCTGCCTTGTTTTTCCCTTAATCTAAAGAGACTGGTCCTTGATGACTTATCTAGGTGTACACATTTTGATTAGCACCACTAAGAGCTTGCTCAGTTAGAATGACATATCAGTGTATTTTCCTTTCATTTCCAATGCTGAGAGGTAAATGAGCAAAGCTGATTCTTCATCGTTAAATTGCAGCCTGTTCCTTATTAAAGGGAATTGTCCCACATGGATACAAATGCAGAGAATGTGTTGCATCAGAGATAACCAAGACTGCTGCTGCCTTAATGAAAGGGGGCTGTAGTTTCTAGATAGCAGGATCAATCTAGCAGCTTGTTTTTCTGTTGTTCAAGGCCTAATTTAAAAGACCACATATTTTGAGAGAAACCTCCATATTGGGATTTTTTTTTGAGAGGGAAACCTCTAAAGTGCAAAAGATTTTGTTTAATTTTTTTCCTATATTTTAGGTCTTATGCAGAGATGGGATAACATCAAAGTGAGATTTTCCCAGTATGATTTGGTCTATAAGAAGGAAAACTTTTCTACCTATACACCCAAAGAACTCAACGACCAGTCTGAAACATTTTATTCTAAAACTATTCCTCTACCATAAAAACTCACTCTGATATTAAAAATGAGGAGGGAAGGGAAGAGAGAATACTTCTTATTTTCTCCTCCTCTCCACACAAATCAAACAAACAAACATGAGGTTCTGATCAAGAAAGTATGATTTTCTGGTACTGTGAAGGTGTAGCCGGGAGTCAGAATATCCATCCCCTTGCTTCAGGGAGGCTGTGCCTAAACAATTTCAGGCATTTCTTCTGTGTCTAGAGATCCTAAGAGACAGAGGAGCATAGTCATATAAAACTGGCCTTACGGACTTAAAATCTGTATCCAAGTTTTCCTCTGACACATATTGTATGACCTTGAGCAAATCCTTTAATTTCTCAGTGTCCAGAACAACTTTGAGATTGTACCTCTCAGAGAAATAAATAAGGTTATGTTAGTCACTGGTTATGTGGCAGGTACTGTGCTGAGCCTTGAGGATACAATGATAAGCAAAAAGACTAAAACAGTCCTTGCTCTCTAAGGTCTCGGTATAATAGAGGCAACAACATGCAAACAACTATTTAGAAGGTGGCTACTTGCATTCAAAGATGGGGTCCCTCATCTCGTAGCTCTTTCTACAAAGGACATTATAGATCTGGTTCCAAGCATCTTGTGAAAATCAGTTCCTCAACTGTATATGACCAGAAAACATATTGTCTTAAGCTGACCTTAACCAGTTGTAGAATTTTAGGATGGGTATAAGATGAAGCCCTTTCCATGCCTCTGCAGGACATTGATAAGTGCTCCATTAGCCTTTTCCATAATCAACTAGAATTTATGGGTTTCAACCCCTTTAGGGCAAAATCTCTGAAAGATGA
Organism: Sminthopsis crassicaudata; assembly: GCF_048593235.1. Lineage (NCBI taxonomy): Eukaryota > Metazoa > Chordata > Mammalia > Dasyuromorphia > Dasyuridae > Sminthopsis > Sminthopsis crassicaudata. The sequence goes on along the minus strand of NC_133618.1, from coordinate 585,034,559 downwards.
GGAAGTGGTTCTTGTTCAGGCAATGACAATCCAAACTGCATAAGGCTGTTTATTCTGAAACCATATAGGTATTTGAGTTTGCTCTATCTGATACATATATAGGAGGAGGATACTTGTTCTCACATTGGGGGGAATGATATTACTAGGGTATCTTGAGTGTAATTTGGAGAGGAATAATATGGCTAGCTCAAATGCCTTCTTAAATGGAAGTTCTGGGAGAAATGATTCATTCAGAAAAGAGAGGTGCAGATTCAGAGAGTACTTCAGTGAGTGAATTCCTGGTTTGGATGAAGAGGTTTTGGGGGCATAGTAGAGAAAGTTCTGATTAAAATTTGGAGAGGATTTGAGGTTTTTGAGAAAATTGTTTTTTTCCCTCAAATATTTATTTGAAGGACTGTTATATGAGAAATGGATCAGTTTTGCCCTTCTTGGTTCCAGAAGCCAGAATTATGAGCAGTGAGATGAAATTTGTGGAGAGAAAGATTCCTAACAATTAGAGCTTCTCCAAAGCATAATGGGTTGCTTTTCCATCAATGAAGGTCTTCAATTGTCCAGTTGTTAGGAATGTTGAAGAGGAGATTTCTGTTATTGTTTCTGTTAGATTAGATAACTTCTGTGGTCTCATCTAATTCTGAGATTCTGTGATTCTACTGTACTTGAACAAAATGAAATCTACTACCTACTAGAATCTTTTCTAGTATTTCCTTTTTAAGACAAACTTTCCCTAGTTGAGAAATTCAAAATATTTGGAAAATTTTCCAGCCAATTTTGCTGGCAGGCCTATTTTACTTCCTTTTGTTTAGAAGCTCTTGGGTTATTGTGTAGATTATCTGTCAACTTAAAATCAGGAACTCTGGGTTTGAATTATTGCTCCACCTTTTATTAGCTATGTGATTTTCATTTATTAACTGAATCTCCATAAGCCTCAGCTTCCTCATCTGTAAATATTTCATATTTATATATATTTTATATGTATATGATATATACAATACCATAATAATATTTCATCTGACTGTTCTAAAATTCAATTGCAACAATCATCATCATTATCATTAGCACCATTCACACAGTACTTGAAAATTTATAAAGCCCTTTCTATATACTATTTCATTTGATTCCCACATCATTCCTGGAAAGTAGGTGTTATTGTATGTAGTGCTTTGTATGCTTTAAAGGGCTGTGTAAGTGTGAATTATTATATTGATATTGTGAGCAGAGTGAGGCAAAATATAAGGGACTGCAATCTTTTTGTAAATATACTTATGCCCCAGAACCTGAATTTCTGGATTTTAAGGGATTTTCTGCAGAAATTCCTAATCATGTTTTGTCATGGATCTTTTTAGTAGCCTGGGGAAGGCTATAGAACCTTTCTCAGAATCATATATTTAAATGCATAAAATAAAATATATAGGATTACAAAAAGCCCAATTAAGTTAAATTATAATTATAAAATTATTAAAAATTAAAATTTTAGATCCTAATTAAGAAACTTTGTTAGTTTAGTTACTAGATTTAAGTAGGAAGTACAAAACATTTGTGTCACTATAGAATAACCTCAATGGTTTTAAATACTTAAGAGTTTTATCTCTCCCCTTTTTAATTCTCTGCCCTTTCCCATATTTGCCCAATCCTTAGACAGTCCTTCCTCCAGCATCAGGGATAGCATCTTGCCCCCTTTCTTCCTTGTAAGGGATGCTCAGGAGCATACATTTACATTTTTATGAAGTGCTTGGTTTATTATCCTAATAAATCCTTGTTTGGTTTGCTGAACGCAAGTAGTGGATGTTAAGAGTTTATATGGAAATTAAGGCATCACTATATCTTCTTAATTAGACAAATGTACACATAAAAAGAAACACGTGTCAGCTGCAGGGGAAGGCAAGTTGGGTAGGGACGGATTTTCCTTCAGAGTTGTTTTCAGAGGCCAATCTGGAAGCTGTTAATGTTTAGGCTGAAGGCAGATAGCTCATCTCTAATGAAGGAGAAGAAAATTGGACTTCAAAGGTCATCTGGTTCCATCACCTTTATTTTATTTTATTTAAAAAATGTTTATTATTTGTTAATTTAGAACAAAATTAAAAACAGTTTTTTGGAGCTCCAAATTCTCTCCTTCCCTCCCGCCTCTCTCTTACTAATTGAAAAGATAAGCCATAGAATATCAATTATATATATAAAATCATGTAAACCATATTTCCATGTTAGGCATGTCATACAAAAAAACAAGAAAAATAGGATGATAAAATCTTAAATTTTCACTCGGAGTTTACCAGTTCTTTCTCTAGAGGTGGATAACATTTTCCATCAATTTTCTTGCATCATTGTTTTGATTGTTGTAGCTGTTTTTCACATTTGAGCATCATTACACTATTGCTATTACTATGTACAATGATTTCCTGGTTCTGCTTGCTTCACTTTGCATCAGTTCATATAGGAAAACATAGTTCCCATTTTTTTCTGAAACCATTCTACTTATCATTTTTAAAAATAATGCAATAGTATTTAATTACAAGGTATAATTTCTGGGGGGTGTCAATGGATAGAATGCTGGACCTGGAGTTAAGAAGACTCGTGTTTCTGAGTTCATATTTGACCTTATACACTTATAGCTGTGTGAATATGGACAAGTCACTTAACCCTGTTTGTCTCAGTTTCCTCATCTAAAAATGGGCTGAGTAAAGAAATGGCAAACCCCTCCTGTATTTTTGCCAAGAAAATCTCAAATGGGATCATGAAGAGTGGAAAATGATTGAAAAATAACTGAACAACAACATTCCATCACAATTCTATGTTACAAGTTGTTTAGCCATTCCCTAATCGATGTGTACATTCTCAATTTCTTATACTTTACCACCACAAAAAGAGCTGTTATAAATTATCTTCATACATATAAGTCCTTTTCCTTTCATCTTTTTTGAGGTACAGACCTAGTGATATTGTGGGGGTCAAAGAGTATGCAGAGTTTTATAGCATAATTCCAAATTGTTCTTGAGAATAGTTGAACCAGTTCACAACCCTACCAAAGTTCATTAGTCTACCTATTTTTCCTAATATCTTCTAGCATGTCATTTTTGATAGTTGTAAAGTGATGCCTCAGAGTTGCAGTTGCTTGTATTTCTTCAATCAATGGTGATTCATAATTAAAAAAAATGACCATAGATAGTTTTGATGTTTTCTGAAAACTTCCTTTTCATATCCCGTAACAATTACTCAACTGGAGAATGACTCTTATTCTTATAATATTGACTTAATTTTCTATATATTTGAGAAAAGAGATTTTTATCAGAGAAACTTGCTGTGGATTATTTTTGTTATCAATTCATTGTGTATGGTACTTTAAAAAAATCAAAATATGCTTTCTTAGATTATCTTTTAATTAAGTCTACTTTTGCCTTGTCCATGATCATGATTGCTACCCCTAACTTTTTTAAAATTTTCATTTTGCTTTTTAACTTTTATTATGGTAAAGCACAATAGATTCTGCTCCATTATTTTAACTTTGCGTGTGTTTTTCTTTTAAGTGTGTCTTTTATAAACATTTTTATTGTATTATTATCTAATACATTCTCCTTCCATTTCAAACCGACTTCTCTCTTTCACATTTAGTTATGATTACCAAATGTGTATTTTCCTCTAGCCTATTTTCTTCCATATATCTTTTTCTCTTTCTTTTTAGACAAAAGTCTGTTTTTCTTTTGATCACTGCCTTCCTTAATCTGTTCTTCCTATTATCATTCTCTTCTTTCTTTTATCCTTTTTCCTTTCTATTTCCCTGTTGAGCAAGTTAAATTTCTATACTAAATTGAGTGGACTATATATGTGTATTCTTCCTTCTTTGAACCAATTATGATGAGAATGAGGTTCAAACATTTTCTGCCACTCCCTTACATCCCAACTAATGCAAACCTCTTTTATATAAAATAATTTCCCAAGTTTTACCTCTTTCCTATTCCTTCTCCCAATTTATTACTCTTTCTCATCCCCCTTTTTTGAGATCATTCCAACACAATCAAATTACATCTGTGCCCCCTATCTATGAAGACTGCTTCCAAGGGCTTTGGTAATGATAAAGTTCTTAGAAATTATATGAATTATTTTCCCATATAGGAATGTCTACAAATTAACTTTGTTTACTTTCTTATGATTCCTCTTTCATATTTACCTTTTAATGCTTCTCTTGAGTTGTGTGTTTGAATATGAAATTTTCTATTTAGCTTTTCATCAGGAATGCTTCTAAGTCTCAATTATATGAATTTTGTGTGAGCATGAGTGTGCTCCACAATATTTGAATTGTTTCTTTCTGGTTTCTTGCACTATTTTTTCTTATCCAGGAGTTTTGGAATTTAACAATAGTATTCCTGGGAGTTTTCATTTTGGGATTTCTTTCAGAAGATGATAGGTAGCTTCTTTAAGTTTCTATTTTACTCTCTGGATCTAAGATGTTGGGTTATATTTCCTTGATAATTTCTTGAAATATGATGTCTTGGTTCTTTTTTTTTTTTTTTTGATCATGTATTTCAGGTAATTCAATATTTCTTAAATTATTTCTTTCTGTTCTGTTTCCAGGGCAGTCATTTTTTCTTTTTTCTTTTTTTAAATCAAAGTGTTTTTATTATTTTTAAATTTAAAGTTTTTCCTCAATTACTTCTTAAAGCAATTTTAACATTTTAAAAATATTGAGTTCCAAATTCTCTTTTCCCTATTTCCCTTTCAACCTTGTAATTTGATGCAAGTTAAACAACACATATATAGTCATGAAAAACACAAACACACCTATAGTCATGAAAAACACATTTCTATATTAGTCATGTAAAAGAAAACACAGAAAAAAATCATGAAAAAATAAAATGAAAAATAATATGTTTTGATGCATATTTAGATTACATCAGTCGTTCCTCTAGAGGGGTATAACATTTTTTCATCATAAAAGCTAAGTTATTCACAGTTGATCATTATACCATACAACTGTTATTGTATACAATCTTCTCCTGGTTCTGCTTACTTTACCTTTCTTCCGTTTATATAAGTCTTTCCAGGTTTTTCTGAAATCACCTTGTCATTTCTTATAGTATTCCATTACTATCATATATCACAGCGTATTAAGCCATTCCCCAGTTATAGATATCTCCTCAATTCCAATTCTTTGTCCTACAAAAAGGACAGTTATAAATTTTTTTTTGTATAAATAGGTTCCCTCTTCCTCTCCTCCTCCTCTTCTCTCTTTGGGATACAGAGATAATAATAGCATTGCTGATTCAAAGGTTATGCACAATTTTATAGCCCCTTGAACATAGTTCTAAATTGCTCTCCAGAATAGCTTCATCAGCTATTTATAGTTTATAACTTCACCAACAGTGACTTAATGTTCCAATTTTTCCACTTCCCCTCCAACAGGTTTCATTTTCCAATTCTGTAATATTAGTCAATCTGATCGATATGAGTTAGTACCTCAAAATTGTTTTAATATGCACTTCTCTAATCAAAAGTGATTTAGAAGATTTTTTTCATAAAACTCTAGATAGCTTTTTTCCCCTCTGAAAACTGCCTGTTCATATCCGTTGACAATTTATCAATTAGAAATTTTCCAATATTTCACCTTTTTTTGAGTTTTACATTCTTTTGACTTTGTTTTATTATTTCTTGACTTCTCAGAGTCATGAGCTTCCAGTTGCCCAATAATTTTTTACTGAATTATTTTCTTCATTGAAAAAAAAGAGCACTGCTTTTATCTTTGACCAAATTTGTTTAACTTCTTTTCTTCAATAAAAATTTGTACCTCCATGAATGTTATTTGACTTCTTTTACCTATAAGCCAATTCTATTTTTAAAATGTTATTTTTGTTAGTATTTTTTGTATTTCTTTTATCAAGTTCTTGCTCTTTTCATAATTTTCTTGCATCACTCTCATTTATTTCCCCAGTTTTGCTATACTATTCATATTTTTCTTTAACATTTCTACGAATTTTTATTGGACTTGTGTCCAAACACCATTTTTTTTCTTTGAGACTTTGGTGGTAGATGTTTTTACGCTATTATCTTCTTTGAGTTGTGTCTTCATCTTCCCTATTACTGTAGTAGCTTTTTATGGTAAAATTCTTTTTTTGTTGGTTTTTATTTATTTTTTTTCTAGATTAGTTTTTGACTTTTAACTTATGTTAAAGTTGGACTGTGCTCACTTGGGATGAGGAGACTCTCTCAAGCTTCAGGCTTTTTCATGTTACTGTTTTCAGAACTAGTTCTGGGGATCTGCAAGTTTTTTGAGCTTCCAAGATGATGTGAGGAGAGGTATGGTCACTGATTTAATAGTCCGAGTGAAAGGTCTATGTTCCTTTACAGCCACAAGCATGAGCACTTTTCCTGGCCCTTGAATTATGACCAGATTTCATGTTCTCCTGTGGCCTCGAGAGCTAGTGCTCTTCTCTGCATTCAAACTGATCCTGGCCACTGCTCCCTTTCGACTGATCATAAGTGTTCCTCTTTGTCCTAGAACTAATACCCAGAACTTCTTACTAGTAATAGAAATGCCAATCATCACTAGCTTCACTCAGGATCATAAAAAAATCCCCAATAATATCTTTCTGGCCAGTTGTCCAACCCCTTACTGTCTCAGACCGATAGATCCTGAAGCTACTGCCACCACACTGTTGCAGCTGCTCCCAGTGCCCATTGTTGGTGCCTCCACTGCATGGATTCTGGATCAGCTCCCACTCCATTGTTACAGACTTATCCTGCCAAAGTTTCCAAGTTATTTTTGGAAAAAATGTTTCACTCTGACCTTTTGTTGGCTTAGATGCTCCAAAGTTTGAAGTGAGGTGCTTTTTGAAAGTTTTGTGGAAGAGAATGTTGAGGTAGTTTGGCTAAACTGCTACCTTTAATCCACCATCCCAATCCCTTCATTTTACAAATGTGAAAACTGAAACAGAATGAGGGTAAATAGCTTGCTTAAGATCATAGAGGAAGTTAGTTGTAGAGGAGAGATTTGAACCCAGGTCTTCTGACAGATCCTTGCTTTCTACATTGTCTTAAGTTGATTGCCATTCAGGAAACCTCCTTTCAGCTTCTAAGTCCATCACTGAGAGACTGGATAAGTTTTCTCTTGATAAGGCCTCAGTTTCCTCTTCTGTAAAGGAGGAATAATAAAACATTACTTCTCTCTTTGAGTTGTCACAAAATTAAGATAATGACTTTAGATCTTAGAAATGCTAGTTACCATCTGATCACTCTTTCTCCTTCCCTCTTCCTCTCTCTTTCCCTCTTCTTCTCCCTCTTTTTCACCCGCCTTCCTTTCTTCTCCTTCCTCTCTGCATTTTTTAATTTTTAAAACTGTTAAACAGTTTATAGCAGGAGTTCTTCACAAAATAGACAAGGGTATTATGGACATTCAGATGAGCAAATTAATCTATTTATTTAAAATACTGGAATTCTGAACTATTTGATCATTGATTTAGAGCTGGAAAGGACCTTAATATTATTATTTTCTAATCTTTTCAACTTACAGAGGAGGAAACCAAAACCTAGGGATTTTAAATGACTGTCATACAGTAACAGTAAGGTTTGAATACAGGTCCCTTACACCCTCAAATTCAGAGTTTTTCCCTGTCACATTCTGAGTTGGGTTCTACCCTTACTGCTCTAGAACTCTCTGCCACTATAACAAGCATTATTGACATTGGTAACCCCATTTTCTGCATTCATTCCATCTTTCCCTTCAAAAGTTTTATCTCCTTGGTAGTTTGACCTGATTCTCCAACAGCAATACAGCTCACCCTTGTTCCAATTCTCATATGTATTACTAGGTACCAACTTGCCTTAATTTATCATGGTATCACTATATCTTCCATCCCTGGACTATATAGTCATTTTTTAAAAAATTGTTTTTCTTGCCTTGATTGTATCTCCCAAGTAATCCAATGAGAGGGTCTCCTAGTTGGCTGCCATATCATCCTTTTTTCCCTCAGGATATAATATCTCATAACAAATTGAGCCAGTAGCAACTGTATCTCATTATTCTTTGATTTTTGGGAATGGTGTTATATTACTACTTTACTTTTTAGTAAGAATCTTGGGTATATATCTGTGGGAACATCCCAGAAACTACTTTATGTAGTTATCTATAGGAATAATAAGCCTTTTTCTCTATCTCTGTCTTTGTTTGTCTGTATCGCTGTCTCTCTCTGTCACTCTCCCTATGTCTCTCTCTGCCTCTGTTTCTCTCTCTCTCTCTCTCTCTCTCTCTCTCTCTCTCTCTCTCTCTCTCTCTCTCTCTCTCTCTCTCTCTCTCTCTCTCTCTCTTTCTCCTCACTTTCTCTCTTTCTTGTCTTTTTTTTCCCTTCCTTGCCTCCAATGGAGAGCTTTTCTGAAGTTTATTTGTGGGGATTCAAGCATATAAGTGAAATTAGTAAAAACAACAGCTATCATTCATTCCAGCTCTCTGTACCTCTATGTATTTTCATTTTTCATTTCTATAGTTCTTTATAAAAGTTTAGTAAGTGCTTTCTTTTCTCATATCCATCTTGTGAAGTAGATATTGATCCCAACTTTTCAGTATCTATGATAACTTTTTTCTATAATCCTGTCATTCAGATAAATTAAAGCTCCTTAGTACATTACATTATGAACTTTATAATATAGTTTGGCTAAAAAGATCATTATCTGGTGCCCAGTTCTCTGGTGCTGAGCCTCCCCAAATCTAGCAAGGTTGTTTCTTGGGCAGTGGGTCTATGCATGGCCAGTTGCTGGAACAATGTTCAAGACTAGATAGGCTCTGCTAGAGTCTGCTTTTAGATTTTCTATAACTATTAACTTGGTTATTACTACTTTAAGTGTGCAAACCTTGCCCAATAACTAGTGATTGGACATAATACTGGAGGAACTCAATTGTGTAAATCTAGACATTCTCTTTATAGAAAAAAAAAGCAACCCAGAATACAAAAGAAAGGTGCAACTAAATGGAGGACTAAGTTCACAAAAGAAAAAAATAAAGACTCTGTCAGCATTAGTTTTCAGGAAATATCATTTTATGTGATATTTGGTTACCTTCTATTTCATGGCTCATGACAGCATTAGCAAAAAGACCATACTGAAAGTAATTACAGTTTATGAACCAACATCACAGTCAGAGGACGGTACTAGGAACTTGGATAAAAGTCTCCAAATTATATGAACATACACTTTAATATTAATTGACTTTAACCTGAAATTGAATATAGAGGAGAGCATGGAAATTTATGTTGGAAAATATGGTTCAGGGAAAATAAATTAGAGAACAGAAAGATTCCATAAAAACTTCACATATGTACATCATGAATACTTCTTTTGAAGAGAAATGGGAGAAGATAGATATGTCATACCTCAAATAGCAAAATATAACTCATTACTGATATGAGAATAATTTCTGAATAAGTCATCTATGCACAATCAGATCACTGACTTGTTAGAGCAAAGACAAAAAATTAACCATAGAATTAAAGAGAGAAATAAAAATAAGAAAGTGATTTAAAAAATTAAAACGATTCCAACTTGACCTATTTAAACAAGCCATTGACACCAAAAAAAAGGGAAATGAAGAAAGGAATTCACATGGATCATGACCATTTCATAAAGTTTAACCAATGTAAATCAATTGTCTAGAAGAGAAGAGTAGTAGAACCTAGAAATTGTGTCAGTCAGCAGATATTTTAACGTTTTGGCAAATAGAGAAATATACAGCCAAGGACAGTACTGATTTAGGATATAAATATATTTGTAAAGTCATAGGGATAAAATAGTACAAAATTATGAATTTTATTACCTCATAAAACAGTGAGAAGCAATGGAGGGGGAAAATGTTAAATGAAAACTTAACAATAGACCTAATTAAGCCAGATCTTTCTAGAGACATCTAAGAATAAAATTGGAATAAGACCAACATAAAAAATGAAAAAGAGCCACAATAAAAAAATTGTTTTCAACAGTGGAGCTATCATATTTGGGCTCTAATATCATAGTTTCTGTTATACTGAGTAAAGAAGTAGAAATGGCACTGAAAAAAAATAGAGATCATTAGATGAAGAATAAATAAAATCTATGATGAAGAACAACATAATTTTAGAAGATGATTACTAAGGTATCTGAAAGATGCTGAAGACATCAAATATTTACAAAAAAAATCATAGACATTATTATCATCGTAAAAAGGGAACAAAGAGAATATCAAGAACTACCCACCATATGCTCACTTTATTAACTATACAAAATTGATATAAGAATAATCTACACATTCAGTGAAGATACCTTTGATAAAGGTTTAGAAAGTCATCAGGCATAATTCTGAAATTGATATTTTAACATAAACCACACTTTCAGTCCCACAATTGACTAAAAGGTTCAGGTAATACAAGATTCCTTTGTATATTTTGCTTGTTGACAAAAAAAGGACACTTATTTAGTTATATATCAAAAGCTTGCATTAACATTTCTTTTCCTACAAGGTCTCTCATGCATATGTCAAAATCATAAAAGATTTCTTGAAAAAAATAACAACAGAGATAACTTTATCTGATTACCTTTTGATTATTATCAAGCAAGTCATAAAACAGTAACATAAATGTCAGCTAACAGTGTTGTTGGCTATTGTCATGGAGACACTCCAAGGCAGTGTCCAAATTGATAGATGGTAAAGTCCTCTAAAATTCAGACGTGTCAAACTCCCCAAGTGTTGAAAGAATATTAAAATATAATTGGAAAGTGTTTAACAAAATAAATAAAATACAATACCACATTTAATTTGTGGTTTTCTAAATCAATATAGAGTTCACAGAAATCCCTTTCTATTTGAATTTGATGTAACTGATAAGTGATTTTGTTTCTGGATGACACTGTGGTGATTCCATCAATCCTGGGGACATTAGAGAACTTCATAAATTAGATATAATCATGCAAAAGAGTTAGGCCAAAGTCCACAGAGGAGAAGCTAAATGAATAAATTAGAACTATGAGATGCAGTTGGGTGAATAATCCATATAATTTATACACACATATAATAGTTATATTTATGAAATGGCATATATTATTTATGGCATATTCACAATATATAATATATACCATAATGTGTGTGGTACAATGTTGCATATTATATTACAAATTGAAAATATAGTATTCATATTTATGAAATTACAGCTCTATTAGAATAGGATATGTCAGAACATTTGTTCCATTGGCATTTAAATAATTTTCAGAGTTACAGAAGCATTTGTAGAGCTTTGTACATAGTGTCAGAAGTAGGACTAAATTTCATATCATTAAATTACAGAATCTTAGAGTTTAAAAGAGTCTAAATGACCATCTGTTATAATTTATATTGGGAAAAGGTTCCCAATATAATAGATGGCCATTAAATTTTTGCTTGAAGAGAAGACTCATTGACTTTTAAAGAAGTCTATTCTGCTTTTAGTTTTAGATGGCTTTCTACTACTCAAAGATTTTCCCTACATGAAGACTAAAACGGAATCTTTTTACTTCATTTGAGCTTGCTTTTTTATTAAGTACATCAATTAGTACATTAGAGACCAAATACAATAGTTTCACTGTCTTCCATGTTGAAAACAGTTTTTTTTTAAATTGTGGCTTTTTTCATTTTTTTAAAATATTGTTCCTCATTGCGGATTTATTTTTAAATTATCTCCAGAAAAATCTAGTTTAATTGGGTCTATTGTTAAGTTTTCAATTGAAAATTTCCTACACTGCTTGGTCACTGTTTTATGAGGTATGACATTGAACTTTGAAATTTCCACTTATTCCTCTTAATTCTACCTAATATTTTGTTCATTTGAAAACCTTTCATATACTTGAAAATCTTGTCTCTCCAAAGTCTTCTTTTTCAGTTTACAAACCTCCAGGTCCCTTGTTATCTTAGTTCCTCTCTTCTGCATGTTTTTTAATCTCCTCAGTATCTAATATTCAGTGTCTAGGATTAAACAAAATATTCCAAATTAGGTCTGACTAGGACAGAACTACAATGTGGCTATCATGCCAGTCTTAGTCCTAGCTTTTTCAGTTACCTTATCATGTCATTGCCTCATATTAAACTTACATTTCACCAAAACCCGGATCTTTTCCCTGGTGAGATAAGCTAGCTATGTATCTTCCATCTTGTTAATAAAAGTTAATTTTTAAGCCCCAGATCCAGAATTTACATTCATTCCTATTAGATTTTATTTAAATAGATTTGGTCCAAATGTCCTAACATGCTAAGACATTTTTAATCTTGTCTCTCATCTGTTGTGTTAGCTACCTCCTAGCTTGGTGCCATTTGAAAACATGAAAAACAAGTTATTTGTGCCTTTATTCAATATAACAAAAATGTCACATAGTATAGAGCCAAACACAGATCACTGGGGCACTCCATTAGAGACTGCTTTGCAGGGTGACATTGAATCATTAATGATGACTTTTTGGGTCCAAACATTCAACCAGCCGAGTCTAACAATCTGTACTATTTTTTAGTTTACATTTCTTCATCTTTTCCATAAGAATAGCATGAGAAATTTTGTCAAATGTTTTGCTAAAATCTATCTATAACATTCCTCTGATCTGTCAGTTTTCCAGCTCCATCAGAAAAGAAAATAATGTTAGCTTGGTTGCCATCTTGCCAGTCTGGATTACATCTTCCAAGTTACTTCTATTAGGTAGAGTTCCAGTTGGCAGAGCCACCTTCCAGTTGGATTTTTTTTCCTTCAAGCCCAATGGTTCTTTCTCTAGTTTCACAATCTTTCAAATTTCCCAAAAAGCAATTCAGGCCTTTCATATAATTGGAATCCCAGCAGAAGAATTATGTAACTTTTTTGTGGGGAGAGAATGGTATAATCTTCACACACATTAGACCTCTGCTTTTGGCCTAATAATATTTATGAATGAATGAATGAATAAATGAATGAAAAATTAAAAAAAATTATTAAGTATTTACCAAGCAAGATAGTTCCTATTGTCAAAGAACTGATGAACAGGAGGACATAGATGGTAAAGATTTTCTTTAGTGTTATTTCCATTGTTAAAACCACATCTTTTTCTAACATTGAACCATTGCATGGTGCCAAGGACTTTGATGGTGAGTCATCTGGGTCTTTAGTAGTTGTGTCTTCTTGGAAAGAATCAATCAGTCAATATACATTTTAGGTGCCTGGTATATTCCAGGCATGGGGCTAGAGCTCCTGCAGAGGCAGTTTCTTGCACAAGGGTTGCTTCCCTGGATATTGGCTGTGGGCACTGGCCTAAAATCATTGGTTCAGTGATCCAGAGTGGTTTGCTATTCCTCAGACTCTTGGGATTACCTATTCATCAATGGCAGCTGGTAAGTGGTTTGTCTTAGTGGTGGCAAGGAGGATTCTTAATTTTTTTAGTCGATAAATTTGCTGATTAGCAATAATAACTGACTTTACATAATGTTTTAATATTTTATTTTTTGTAGTACTTGCCAATTTCTTTTTTTAATATGTTTAATATTTTTCCCAGTTATATGTAAAACAAATTTTAACATTTGTTTCTAAAGCTTTGAGTCTAGATTCTCTCTGTTCTTCTTTCCCCCTGCCATTGAGAAGACACATATGAAGTTATATTAAATATTTCCATAAAAGTAATGTTGTTAAAAACCCATAGATCTTGCCCCCCCACCAAAAAAAACCTCAAGAAAAAAGTAAAGAAATGCATGCTTCAATTTGTATTTAGACAAAATAACTTCTTTCTCTGGGTATGGATAACATCTTTCAATAAAAGTCCTCCAGAGTAGTCTTGGATCATTGTATTTCTGAGAATAACAAAGTCTTTTATAGCTGATCATCCCACAACATTGCTTTTATTTTGTACACAGTACATTTCACTTTGTATGAACTCCAGATTTTTTCTGAGAGCATCCTGCTCATCATTTTTTTTAATAGAACAATACTATTCCATAGTAATCACATACCACAACCTATTCAGCCATTCTCCAATTGATGGACAACCCCTCAATTTCCAATTGTTTGGATGCGCACCTTTTCTACAAGAGTTATTTCTCTTGATGATGTTTATGAAGGGGGTCGCTGGCAGAGGATCTGGGGGGTGTTAACTATTTTTAGGACTCTTGAACAAAAGAATTGTCTCTACTTGGGTGTGAGGGAAATTTTAGCAGAGCTTTGATTTGCTTACCAGATATTTGTTGGAATAAAATGAACACAAATCAGTTCAGAACCACTGAATGAATAAGCTGAAAGTTTTTACATTCATTCTTTGTTACATTCAGAACTTCACACTTTTTGTTGTTATTTTCACATTTTTTAACATCTGGAGTCTTATAGCAATACTGTGGTTCTAATTGCTTTTTCTTTGTAGGCAATATTTAGTGGGGCAGCTAGATAAATTACCTTTTCAGTCCTTACCTGCCTCCTCAGATATTATATAAGAATGAATGGCTGTGGAACCCCAACAGTAATTATACTTTTTTTGGTTTTGTTTTGTAAAATAGAAAATAAAGCTTTACTTAGATATCTCCTTGTTCTAGTACCATCCTTGGGAAAACAATTAAAGCTGTTTCTCTGGCATGAGTTCAAAGTCTCATAGACTTATTGTTATTGTGATTATTATTTGGTCATTTCTTTCACATTTGACTCTTCATGAACTTATTTGGGGTTTTCCTGGCAAAGATATTGGAGTGGTTCTCCATATCCTTCCTAAACTAACTATATATATAAGGAAATTAGGGCAAACAGGGTTAAATGACTTGCCAGAGTCATAAAGCTAGTAAGTATCCGAGGCTGGATTTGAACTCATAAAGATAAATCCAAGCCACTTGCCACTTAGCTGCCATAGGCTTATAAGAACATATATGTGGATCTAGAAGGTCCCTTAGAATCCACGAAGTGCAAGGGTGGAGAACCTTTTTTTTTCCCTAAGGGCCATGAATATTTATAATATTATCCATGAGCCAAACAAAACTATCAATTTATAGAACTCCAGAAGAGGGAGGTTGTTGTCCTTCACTTTCAGCTCATTATTGCTTGCAGATGTCTTGGTGGGACCAGACCAAATGTTTTAGCAGGTGTAACATGATCTGCAGGCTAGACGTTTCCCACCCCTGATCTAGTGTAATGTTTTTATCTAATGGATGATGAAATTAGACCAAGAGAGATTTTATAACCTGTCCAGGATGCAGCAAATACCTAATGTGAAATTTGAAGCTAAGTCTTCCTGATTCTAAGACCATGGGATATGTAAGAAAGAAGTATATAAATAGGGAGATGGGTCTTCCACATCATTCTCCTCACGCCCTAACTCTGTCAGAGCTAGGTTATATATCTTTGGTGATAATATGGTACAATGTGGAGGTATCTGTTCCTTCAGAGTTTGGATGCTGTGTACAGTTTTGCTGCATTTTCCCTCCACATAGTGGCTTCTTCTGGAGTCATCTTGCAATAAAACTCTCTCATGTGAAAGACTTCCTGTCCTTTGCTTGTTTACTGACACCTGACACCATATACAACAGATGTGAACTGGGCCGAGTGGAAAGGGAAAAGTTTGGATCTGAGGCTAAGTCACAGAAAGAAAATAAAACAGTTATTCCCATACCTTAAACATGCTTAGAATCAGGATGAGCTTTCCCCCAGAGGGCAATGGGGCTAGAGGCCTTCACTCCTTCCTGCTATCGCTCTCTTCTGTAACTGTTCTCTTTAGTGTGCAGACAGATGGCATCTTAATAGCTCTCAGAGCCAGCTGTGTTCTGGCCGCCTGCTTGGAGAGAAGATTGCCACCCAGTGGGAGATGTATTTCCCTGTTTACTACTTTCTGCAGTCAACGCTTGGGCTGCAGAGACAAATGCTCTCTGACACCTGGTTTTGGGGAGGGAAGCCACCTTGGTCTTCTTGAATTATTATGGGGTTCCCTATAAGACCTGTCTCATGTCAGAATCTCCCTGAAGACAGGAATATGTGTTTTTTATTTGTAAGGTTTCTAGTTAAACAAAATGGACCTACATCTAGCCATTATGGATTTCTTCTATATTTAGAGCATTTCTATACACTATAAGGAATCAAAAGAAGTCTAAGATATGGCTTGGTCTTTTTTCCCCCCAACAAATTAGCCATTCAGTTGGGTAGAAAGAAATAATAAAAGGAATATAGAGAAAAACTAATGCACTTAAACTCTCTAGGCCTCAATATCCTGATATGCAAAACAAGAGGATGGGACAAGTAATTCTGAAGGGAACTTGTAGTTCTAAATTTTCTGATCCTTGGTGTTAAACTTGACATTTATATACATGAATATATATAAAATATATATAACACATTTAATATATATACTAGGAATTAGAAAAAGAG
The DNA here is from genome assembly GCF_048593235.1 of Sminthopsis crassicaudata. Lineage (NCBI taxonomy): Eukaryota > Metazoa > Chordata > Mammalia > Dasyuromorphia > Dasyuridae > Sminthopsis > Sminthopsis crassicaudata. The sequence continues at coordinate 585,018,237 of NC_133618.1, read as the reverse complement.
AAGAATGAAGTCTGAAGGGTCAGCAACTTTCCAGGGCACAAGGCTCTTATTGAGAAGGTATGACTTCAGCTAGAACTGAAAAGATGGAAAGGATTTAGTTAAGCAAAGTAGAAGATGGAAGGTGTTAATAAACTTTATGATCCATAAAGGCAGGGGCCATATTCAAACATTCAACTCCAGTGAATATACAGTGAATACATATGAACATATACAAATTAGTTGCAAATTGGGAAAGACAATACAGAAAGTGGTGTTCAAGCTGCATCTTGAAGGAAGAGAGGGATTCTATACACAGGTGTTAGGAGAGAGTACATTCCAGGCTTTTGAAAAAGCCAATGCAGAAACACAGAAATGGGAGAGTGTCCTGTATGAGGAACTGAGACAAGGTCATGTTTTATTACATTATTATATGTGAAATGAATCAAATCTCATTGCAAGAAGAACAACAAAAGCTAATGTGCAGTAAGAGGATAGTTTGAGGGAGATGGAGAGCACTGAGATTGGTTTGATTGAAAATAATTTAATTATGAGAATAAGAGAGAAAGTGAAAGGGAGGTTTGACCTTAATACACTTACTTGTAAAATAACTGGTTTTGGAAAGATGATCTCTAAGATCCCTTTTCTTTCAGACATTTACTATGATTTTAGGTACAAAGAAGAACTGTTCCAGGTAATGTTAGATTTTCTTTGGAGTAATGTTATTATTTGATTCAGTAATATCTGCTAATGCAACCCAGGAGGACTTTGATGTTGGGAAACAGCAATGACAGAACGTTGGGCGCCAATTGTAGCGATAAAGGAGTCTTTAGATTCATCAGGATCAGGAAGAGTGGTGCTAAAGCAAGGTAAGAAAAATCCAAGACTTAAAAGTTCAGATCCAGTGGATTTTTTCTCTGTGAACTTTTATTCTCTGGGAGTTAGTTAATGAAAAATCTCATTCATCCTTGGAGACTCAGTTCAAATACTTCCTCCTCAATGAATCTTTTCCTGCCTCCCATCCCCTGTCAAAGTGTTTTTTGTCTTTTTCATGTGTAACTAAGAATAGTCATTGTTAATATCATTTTTTCAGCATTTATTTAGGGCTCACTGCCTCTTCTTGTAGTTCGTTACATTATCTACTTCATTAGGCTTCTTGAAGGCTGTAACCATATTTTATTCATTTTTAAAATATCTCTCAGTGGATAGCAGATAGTATATTTATTTTGGTTGGGATCTATGATTTTGTCAGTGTATGGAATTTCCAGAGTGCAAACTTCCTTTAACTGCAAATTAGCAATTCATCTGTGACTTTCAGCTTTAGAGAGCTGCCTGAAACATTGAAAGGTGCCATGTTTAGAGATCACCATGTCTCCAGATCTACTTGAGTCTAAGATCTCCATGGTTAGCCAAGCTATCTCTTTGAAATCAAGTAAATATTTGGTGAAGAATTGCATGATCTCTGATAAGAAGGCAAGAATAATAGCTCACACTTATATATAACGCTCTAAGTATTAAATATAAATAAATCACAAAGTGATTTCCTTAGTAATAACTCTAGGATGAAGTTAACACAAATATTATCACCATTTTACAGATGATTAAACTAAGGTTCATGGAAGTTAGTGAATTGCCATTACTAAGAAGTGTTGGAGCTGAGACATAACCAAATCTCCCAATTCAGAAACCTATGTTTGTTTCTAGACAACAAAAATATGAATTTTAGAAAGATTCTCTGTAAAAAAAGGAAAAAGTTTAAAATAAAATTTTGCTATTTAGAAGACTAAGCTCAGTTATTTGTAAAAAAAATCATTTAGAGTATCCTTGTGCTTTAATATATTTCTTCTACTTTGCTTCCTTTGCTTATCAAATAAATTCTTAGCAGCCAGGACTAAATTAGAATATTCATTGGATATGAAGGTCAGAGGTTATTACCAAGGCTAACTTTAGCCCAGGTGAAAATCCTAAACTAAGGCTGCAGTCCTTATCCCACCTCCAACTTTACCCATATTCATGTCATGCTCTTAAATATTTCAATAGTATCCCCTTCCTCCACCATAATACACTTTGTGCTCCCCCGGTATTTGAAGGTGGAAACTCCTGAGAGGACCAAATGGAACCAGCAATAAAAGATTTACTTTTCTATTTTTCTGTTTAGCCCCAGGGAGGGTAACATACTCTCATTTTTCATTGCCTTTTACTCTGGCTATCAAGGAATTTGCTATCTGTCCAGGATGGGTGAAATAGGATTGCTTGAGAGCATGAGCTGGTATGGAGAAGCTGTCCGAAGTGAAGGATGCTGCATTGTATTGAATTAAGTGGCTGAAAGAAAGCCTGGACAAAAGGGGAGAGATAAGATGATTCCAGTGCAGCCTCTTAGAACAGCTTGGTTTACTAACTGGGAGGGTCTGAGAGCAGAAGTAAACTAGATGAGAGAAATCAAGGCACAGGTTGTCAGAGCCCTGACTTACCACATCCTCCCCTCCCACCACTTCTCCCTTCCCCCTTCCCCAAGGCTTTCTATTTACACTGCATCTTTTGGCACCATGGACAGTTCTTAATGCCTCTGTATGTGTGTGTGTGTTTCTCCTTTCTTGCTGTGTGTAGATAGAACTGACTATATGCTGGGGGAATACCTACTAGATGTAATTTTAGGGACAAATTATTCTAATTTCAAGAAAATAATTTTGCTTTAAAAATATTTCTATGGAATTTAAAACTTAAGTTCATCTAGTCCTACCCCTCATTTTACAAATGAAAAAAAAAAAACTGGGGCTCAGAGAATTTGTAGTTATCCAATGTAGCTAAGTGATATACTGGAGAGAGTTCTGGGCCTGAATTCAGGAATATTTGAATTCAAATTTGGCCTCAGACACTTATTTGTGTAACCCTAAACAAGCCACTTAATCTCTTTTTTGCCTCAGTTTCCTCAATTATAAAATATGGATAATAATAGTACCTAAATCCCTTCCTAGGATTCTTGTGAGGATCAAATAAAGTAATTTTTTATAAAAAATATTTAGCACAGTGTCTGGTATATGGTAGGTACTTTATAAACTCTTATTTCCTTTTCTCCTTGCCAGGTCAAATGACAAATTATAGGATCCTAAATCTGGAGCTGAAAAGGATCTTGGAGCCCTTTCTAGTTCATCCTCCTCATTTTATAGATAAGGATAATGAGATCCAGGCAAATTAAGTGTGTTGTTTGAGGCTGTATAAGTGGGAATCATAAAAAATAAGACTTGAACTCAGGTTCTCTACAGAACTAATGCTTTTGCCATCATAAATAGTTGATTCAGAATTTAAACCCTAGCCCTCTGAATATTAATAGAATTTGAACTCCAGGTCTTCTGAGCCCAGATCCAATATTATTTCTGACCCAGTCCACACCCAGTATTGTTTCTGCTAAACAATATTACCTTTCATATATCTCAACATTTTACCACCCTATCCTTCTCCCCTCTTCCCTCCCCCAAATAAATTGTAAGTTGGCTGAAGGCAGAGACCCACATCTTATTTTTCTTCAGTGTATGAGAGTTTATCATTTGCCATAGAAAATTAAACTCCAATCTACATACTGATCGATCCTTAATGAATTTCTGAAACTTCCCTTTTTTTTTTTGTTATTTTAGCTCACCTGTTTAAATCACGAGACACTGGCTGATTTGACCACTCTTGTTCATATCTAGGAAGAACCCCGTCTCTTTGGGATGGTTGTTCATACCATGCATAGGTCTGGGAAATATTGATATGTGTAATGTGGGGAAAGGAGCACAGCAGTGTGGGAATGAGACAGTGTGAGAATTCTAGTGTTAGCTCCATTTCTTATTAGTTTGGTGATGTTATAAATTAGTTACTGCATGCCTCTTGGGTTCTTTATATGTAAAGTGGGGCTCTATCTTCTTGACTAGGCTGTTGTGAGGATCAATCAGATCATGGATGAGGAAGCCTTAAACTCTATAAACCATAAATAACTCTCCATGTTTAAAGTCGTATTACTATTCTTGAGAAGAGCCATGACATAGTGGATTGAGGGCTGACATTGGAATCTAGAAGATGTGATTTTTGAATTCAGCCTCTGATATGCCCTAGCTATATGACCCTGGGCAAGTCCCCTAAGCGCTCAGTATTCTGGGTTAGTGGATTCAAACTCAGATAGAAATGGATCTCTGTAGGCAACAAATTGACTCAGAAGATCACATATTAATGTCTTTGTTCTGTTGTGTTTTTATTTATTTTGCTAAATATTTCCCAATTATATTTTAATCTGGTTCTGGCAGTACTTTGTAGTGTTGCAGATTGCATGTATGACATCTCTGCTCTGTCATTCTTTAAGATTAAATTTCAGAGATGGTGGTAACCTATATTAGTAGACAAAATTCCTCATAAGGAGTCTCTATATCAACGAGATCACAAGTTCAAGGTCTATCTTGGCGATGATGATGATGATGATGATGATCATCATCATCATCATCATCATCATCAGGTAAGGTCAGTTAAGAGAAGGAAGAAGTCTATAAACTGATTGTTTTCTTTTTGGAATTTGCTTTAAAAATGCATAGCTTTGCATGGCAAAAATTCTTATACTAGGTGAAAGGCTAATCAGTACTCAGCCTAAAAACCAACTGTCAGCAAGTTGTTTTTCTTAAAAGATGGAGCATTTCAGCTATCGAGCTGCTGTTAGCAACTTAATTGTCAAGTGCTAATAGATTTGGAGAGAGGGCAGTTCTCCATTAGTTTAATTAAATAAAGATGGAGATTAAAACTACTGATCTGTACCTACAAGGTTCTTTCACTTCTTTGAAACAACAGAATATGCAGGGCTCAGGAGAGCCTGAGAGGGGGAGCTGGTGGCAGTGTATGTGTGGGAACCCTTTCAGGATGCAAGTTCCATATTTTCAAGGTGTTTTCTCTCTGACTCTCTATCTCTGCCTCTGTTTCTGTGTGTCCATCTCTGCTTGTCTCTGTCTTTATTTTTTTCTCTTAGTGTCTCTGTCTTTCTCTCTATTTTTCTGATAGTATTTCTGCTTCCAAAATTGATTTTTTTTTCAAGTCATTTGTTTCAGTGGTTCTGCATGAGGATGAGATAACAGGTTCCTTTTGCTGCCAGCAATCTCTCCAGGTAGAATTTTAATTTTACTTGTTCAGGGATAGGAAAAAGGCAATTTGGCTATGGCTGTTTCCCACCTTGTATCTGATCTGATCTATTTCTTGGTGAGCAAGAGGCAACTGAGTGAGTTCTTGGAGTCACATTCTCCCTTTGAGGAAGAGCCTCTGTTTGATATTTAGAATAGTTTCCTTTCGTTTAGTGTTTGAGAGGGAAGGAGGCAAGGGTGATATCCACTCCCTTTTAGGAACATAGTTTAAGCAACAATATATATATGAACATTTAACTTTCTATATTACCTTTTCAGTCTTTTTAGCACCTATCACTTTCCTAAGCTCTACTTATTTTTGACTGATTCTTCTGTATTACTCTTTTAGGAAAATATCCATTTGTGTTTCACCTTCACTCTCAATGCTTCAGCCTTCTTATCATTATCGCTCCCCACATTCTCTGAGTTTTGGAACCATAATTATGATCAGAAGAACTCCATTGCAGTTCCTGGATGGGGGTGTGTCAATCTCTTCCCCTTCATCTGACTCCACTTAATATCCCTGCAGTGTTTCAACCCAAAGTTCATCTCCCTGGCCTCCATTCCCTTTTGTGTGCTGTCTTCCTCTTTGAAATGTAAGACCCTTAAAGGGAGGGCCTGTCTTTACTTTTTTGGATTTGTATCTCTAGCTTTAATACAAGAACATCATTCATTCATTCACTTATTCAAAATACTTTCATTCCCATTGTTTCACATGTTCTTTATAACAATACTGTGAAATTGAGAGGGAGTTATTATTTCTATTTTATCTCAAGCAATCCTTTCATAAAATAGTAATAGCTCATGTTTATATAGCACTTTAAAGTTTGCAAGGTGCTTTACCATGTGCAAAATTTTATTTGAGCCTTAAAAAATCTTGTGAGGCTATTGCTTCTGTTTTACAGATAAGAAAATTGAGGCTCAGGACAGTTATGTGATTTATTAATGAAAATGGCCAAGCCAGAACTTGAACTCAAATCTTTTGACTCTTACTCTAGCAGACAGTGACAATTTACTTGGAGGCAACTTGTTAGAAGAGGGATCAGAAAGACCTGACTTCAATTTCTGCTGCTTCTACTTATTAGCTACATGACTATATTTACCTGACATATTTGAGCATTAGTTTCTTTCTCAGTAAAAATGAAAATATTGCTGCCTGTAGTATCACCCACACAGAGTTGTTGCAAAATTCAAATAAGAACATCCATGTAAAAAACTTATGAAAATTCATGAATACCAGATCTGTGTTCAAATAATCTCTCTTTCACTTACTATTTTGTGTCCTTATATAGGTCATTTATCCTCTCATGGTCTTAGTTGCCTCTCCTGCAAAACGAAGGGGTTGAATTAACTGACCTTTAAGGTCTTTTCTATGTCCCTATGCTATATAATTACTTTTTACAAAAAGATTCATTGCTTTCCACATGAATACACCAGAGGATCCCTTTAAACAGTGAACTCCTCTAGCATTTTAAAATTGCATTCACTTGATAAAAGATTGATTTTCTCATGTACCTAGTTAGCAACAGGTTAATTATGCAAAGTCAAATCAGTCTGTGAATGACTGTCCCTTCCCCATAGTTGAAGATCTTGCAGAATTCATTCAAAGGACAGATTTCCCACAGCTATCTTGGGTTAAACTGGTATACCTTCCTTCAGGAGGGTTCGTTTGAAGGGTTGTTATCTGTAACTGTGTGATAATGATGGATGAAGTGGTCTGCAGACATAAAATACAGCTTAGTTTTGTTTAAACACATTGAATGTCAGTGTTTCTAGGAAATAGAAGTTAACCATTGGCGTACACTCAAATTCCTCTCTTTCATAGCCTCACTAAGTCCTTTTTCTGAGCTTTAAGCAGTTTGTAGTTTTGACATTTTGTGTAGCCAGCATTTCAGATGACCAGTTCTATTTCAGTATAAAAAATATGGATCCTTCTATTCTACAATAAAATTCATGATTCCTCAATGTAAATAACACTCAGATCCTCCTGGCCCAGATCCTTCCTTTGTTATAACCTCTGTCAGGAATGAATGATGGCCATTCTTCTAGAATCAAAGATCTAGTATCATCCAAAATAGTGACATATTCAGAAGAATATGTACTCTACTAGTACAGAGCACAGGACCAATATCTAAAGATTGTTTAAGTTCTTAAGGATTGATTTAGCTTATCATGTCTATGATAATTTTCATTCAATACCAAATACTATTTCCTTTTTATTTCTCTAAACACTTCTTGAGAAACATCTGAAGTATTGAATTTCCTCATCTTTTTTATTTCATGCTAAAATATTTTCTTTAAAAAATCAAAATAGAATTCTTTCATCCTCAAGCTTCATTTTTATTGTGATTTATTTGGTTAAAAGAAGTTATGATATCTAGAATGATGGTGGATAGAGCTCTGCTGTACTCTCTTTTGGGTATTCAGATATTTAGCTCAATTCTCAGCAGCACAGCTTTACATTTTTAAAAATTATGAACTAGAAAATTACCAACAAGCACAAATGTTTCCAAATTAAAAAAAAGTAGAAAAAAGATCTATGAAACTATGAATCTATTACATCTAGTTAGTTAAAATCAACATATATCAATATATATTAATAATATAGCACCAATCATCGTCCTACTTGTCTGTGCTCCTTTCTGAATATCCTTCTGTTCTTTTCTGTGTGTTTTTAAAATGATTCATTGATATTATTTTCTTTCTTTCCTTTTTTTTTTTTTGGCATCAACATTGCTATTACCTCACTTATACACCATAAAAGTCCTTTCTTTTAAACAAATATAGTAAATTAAAATAAATTTGTGTTGTATTGATCACATCTGAAAATGTCTTATTTTGCACCTATAATCCATGACCTCTCCACCAAAAAGTTGCTGGCTTAATAATTATCTGGCTTAATGGATGCTGGCTTAATAATTGTCAATCTTTTTAAAAAATTATTTTATGCTTAAATACAAAATTAAAAAAGAAAAAATATAACATGTGTATAGTAGAACATGAGAAGATTCAAAAGATAAAGCAGTTAATTTCCATTTCAAGAAAGCTTATATAATAGTAAAGACTGGGTTCAGAGTTGTCCATCTTTTCTTTGCTTCCTTGTAGGTTTCTTTTTTTTTCATTCTTTTCTGTATGCTTTTTACTTTATTTTTTTCCTATTCTTCTCCCTGACTCCATTGTTAAGCACAGATACACACACATGCATTTATATATACATGTATATAGTATCTGTAATCATTCACACACACATACACACACATATATATATATATACATAAATATGTATATATGCAAACCTATACTATACTTATTTCCTTTTGTCCTGTTTCTCTGAAGGTGGATAAGCGTCTTCCTTCATAAGTCCAAACCTTTCTGTATTTTTCTGAATCTACCAATTCATCATTTCAAAACCATGGCAATATTCCAACTTTATACAGTCTAGTTATTTTAAATAGTCTAAAACACTATTGATTAATATGACTAACATTTAGTGTAATTTCCCTATTTTCTCTTTTGGTTAAATCTATTTTAGCTTTATCTTTGTATGAGATCATGATTACTCCTTGTTTATTTTTTAATATAATAAATTCTGTTTCTGATCTTTATGTTTGTGTGAATCTCTCATTTTTATAACATTTCCTGAAAGCAACATGTTATTGAGTTCAAAATTTTAATCTACTATCTATTTCCATTTTATGGGTGAATTCATCCAATTCATATTCTAAACTGTAATTACTTGTTTATTTTCCTCCTTCCTATTTTCTACTTTATTCTTCTCACCCTATTCCTATCCCTCACTTCTCTACTTTGCTTCTAGCCCTCATTGTATTCCTGTCTCTCCTAACTCTTCTACTTTACTTCTATCTTGCCCTCTTATTACTTAACCTCCCCCTTTCCCCCTCTAAGGGTTCCTCTTTTATCTTCTCCCTTTACCTTATTCTCTTGATCTTCTATCTGAATTTAGAAGACTTTTATTCCTTTCCAAATATATATGCTATTCCCACTTTATCCCATTTCCATTAATTTGCACACCTTTCTATACTTATTCTCTCATGCTCTTATTTCTTTATACATTTTGAAGATTTTTATTCCCTTTTAAATGTAAATGTCGTTCTCTTTAATCCAGACCTGATGTGAATAGTTTCCTTTAAAAATCCCTTCCTTATCCTCTCCCCTCCCTATCTCCTTACCTTCTTATTTTTTTTCTGAATTTAGAAGACTTTTATATCTTCTAGATCCATATGTATTGTTCTTTTTTTAACCCATTCCCTATGAAACTAGGGCTCCAGAACTACTAGTCCTCCTCCACCATCTAATTCCACTGTGCCAGTTCTTTCTCTTGCACTTCATTTTTTATGAAATAATTATTCTTTTTACTTTTTCTTATACGCTTTTTTGAGCTATCTAATTACTTATGATAATCTTAGACATATGATTTATATTTCCACATATTAAAAAGTCTCTCATAATTATTCTTTGATGTTTACCTTATATTTCTCTTGGATCTTATATCAGATTTTCTATTAAATTCAGGTGTTTTTGCTATAAAATCTTGAAAGTCTGGCAATTTATAAAAATCTATTTTTGTTTTCATTAAGGTTTATGCTTACCTTTGCTCGATATATTATTTGCTGCAACCCTAGTTCTTTTACACACACACACACACACACACACACACACACACACACATACTTCTCCTTAATCTGAGGGTTTCAGAATTTAGCTATGATGTTACTATAGGTTTTTTCCTAGGATTTCTTTCAGTTCATGATCAGTGGATTTTTTCCTATTTCTACTTTTTCTTCTTGTTCTAATACTTCAGGACAATTTAAAAAATGATTTCTTGGATTATTACATCAAGATTATTTTTTTGTAGGTTTCAGGTAGTCCAATTATTCTTATACTTTCTCTTTTTTATCTGCTCTCTAAATCATTTGTTTTGTTATAAGATCTTTGACTTTCTCTTCTATTCTTTACATTTTGCTTTATTATTTTTCTGTTTCTTATAACTTTGCTGGCTTCTCCTTGCCCAGTTCTAGGAATCATTTTCTTCCTTAAGACTCTGGATCATCCTTTCCAGCTTGTTGACTTTTTCATTACTTTTTTTTCTTGGATTGTTTTTTTTTTTTTTTTTAAGTTTCCTCAATCTCTTTTATTTGATTTTTAAAAGTCTTTTTAAGGCACTTTTGTGATTTCTTTTTGGGAAGATGGCCATTTGATGTCACTCTTTGTGGTAGGAGCAGCTTTTTTTTGTTTCCCCATCCTGGGATCTTCCTTTTCATTTTCTCCAGTTGTCCCAGGAGGATTGTAAAGTCCAAGCTAGCTCCCTGGAGACCTCAGGATCAGCCAGAGTCAGGATAAGCAAAAGTCCTTGGCCTTTAGGGGGAGAAGTAAAGGAGATGGACAAAACTGCCAGGAGTTTTGCCAAGGATCCTTCCTTGATTCTAGAGTCCAAAATCTCCACACTTTTCTCCTCCTCATCCTTGGCCAAGTGAAGTTCTCTCCCTCTCTCACTCCACCCCCAGTCCTTACCTACAATTCTCTTAACCCCAAACATTGAGCCAGCTGTGACTCAACTGTGAGAAAAACAATTCCAAACATATGTTAGTAGAGTCATTAGGTAATTAGCCTTCAGTGCTTTGTTGTCTAATTCAAGTGCACTTATTCAGAGTTTCAGTCCTTTATATCAGACCACAATTCTGCGTCAACTTTTGTTAATTTTTTCAACTCTTTATTCATCTTGAGGCAATATTTTGTCTTGTTTATGGAAGAAATCTGGAGAGTTTAGAATTTTCTGTCTTATATTGTCACCTTCCTAGTTAGACTCTTCTCCTAATTATCAATCTTTTAGAGATATTATTGGTTGTTGTATTGATCTTATTCCTTTCAATGTAATTTTTAGGTAAAATGTTATAGTCATTGTGTAAATAGTTTTCATGATTCTACTTAATTTACTCCTCAGAATAATTAAATCAATTCAAAGCTCTACATTAATATGTCTATTGTCCCCACAAACTCTCCAAAAGTTGTCATTTCCTATTTTTTGACATCTTTGCCAATCTTATGAATATGAAATAAAATCTGTTTTAATTTTCATTTATTTTTATTATTAGGTGATACACTGTAGAAGGGACATTAGAAAGGCAAGTCAGGTTTGTAAGGGAGTCAGATTGAGAAAATGAGATGAGAAGATGTAAAACCATGTTATATCATATAATGTATGAGTTAGCTTCCTGGAGATCTCTTGGTCTCAGCACCAATGAGAATGGTCAGGAATAGAGTTTAGAGTCTTTATTCTGGCCCAGTTTTGATCTTAGTGGAGGAGTGCAGGAGGCAGGAGAGACACCAGGAGGATGGTCAAAAATGGAATATCCACTTCTAGTCCTTCTCAGCCCTTAAATATTCTATTACAATTACATCATTACAGCATACTGATTATGTGTGAACTAGAAAACCATTACATCACCATACTAAGTACTAAGTATATATGTGAACTAGAGAACCATCATCTCATCAATTCCACTGAGTTAACACCTTGCTCTAAGTATACTTGTTTCAAGCATATTTCTCCAAAGTGCTGGCAAATATCAGGATAGGTTGAAAAATTGAGATGTCCATCAGTTACTAAACATTTATTAAACATTTATAATATGACAGGTCCTGTGCTAAGCTCTGTGACAAAATGTTAGACAAAAGTAGACTGGGAAATGGGGAGGGAAATATATCTTGTCTCTAATTTTGAAGGAGTATTCATGTAGAAGAAGGCTAAAATTTTTTCTATATGGTTCTAGAGATCAAGAATTAGATTAATGAAAAAAACTTATAGCAAGATAGAATATGGTTCATTATAAGTGAGTTGCAGGCTCTGGAATAAGAGGACTTGGGCTTCAATCCCATCTTTGATACATTGACCTCATTGTCAGTTTTTTTCATATGAAAATGAAGGGATTGGATCACATGGTAGCTGAGATCCTTACAGCTCTAGATCTATGATCCTGTAAAAATACACTTATAATTATTCTCAAAGAATTATGAGATGGTGAGTTTCTCAGTCCTTGAGATGTTCATGTTAAGGTTGCATGACTACTTATGGGAGATATTGTAGAAGACTAGGGCTATCATTGTCCATGAGGATGTTGAACTAGATGGGCCCTAACGTGATTCTAGCCATTCCATTTTGTACAACCATAATCCATATACATATTATATCCTTTCAATTTTATCCTTTTTTTCCTATGTTAGGGATATCCTATTATTGAAATGATAGCTTATTGACTACATCATTATTCATTCAATATTTATTCTTTGGCATATTTTCTTTTTGAGTCACATCAATCTTATCTCAAAAAGAATTTAGATATTCCCCCATCTTATAAATAAGAAGCTTCAATTCATTTCCAAATTGTTGAGCATAGCACTCTACTATTACAAATTAGATGCTAATTAATGTTCCTTTACTTGCTCATTTATTTGAACTCTTCTTTAATTCACATCAGGGACACTTAGAATGGTTAAATTTCATTAATTGTTTTTACCCCCTCATTAAATCAATTGTGTAACAAAGTAATATTTTGAAAATTATAGCAGTTCAGTAGCATACCCTCAAAAATGGTGCTACATTCTAAAGGGTATTATTAAATTGACAGTAATTAAACAATTGTAGAAAGGATATTTCACAGCAAGATCCATAATGATTTTCCTGAATTTCTGAATTGAGATACACAAGTCCTAACTAAGAAAGATCAGAAGTAGATAGAAGTTTTGTGTATATAAAAATTTATGGAAGAGGTAAAAAAGAGTACTGTGTGTGTGTGTGTGTGTGTGTGTGTATGTATTTAGGTAGCATATCCCTTAATATTAGATAGACTGGCACAGTGTAGAGAAGGCCAGTCTTGTAGTCAATAAAACCTAGATTCAACTTTGGTTTTTGACACATACTAGCTTGGGAATCACAAGCAAGTCAGCCAGTTTCTTAGTTCCCTTGAAAACTTTCTGAGACTGATTTTAAAAAAATGTACAAAATCACAATTTCAGAAGCTAGTGACATCCCAAATCTTTTAATAAGATAGTTGTACATGCCATGTATTTATATGCATATAGCATTAGGATAACCCCAGTAAAATACTTTGCAAACCTTAAAAAACTGTTGCAATGTCAGCTCTAACAATAAGGGAGATATTATGGAAGTGGTAGATAGAGTATTGTTGGTTTTAGAGTAAACAGAGTCTGAGGTTTAAATTCTGCTTTTGATGCTGACTTTTTTTTTTTAGAATTTTTTTTCATAGTATATATACATGAGTAATTTTTTTTATAATATTATCCCTTGTATTCATTTTTCCAAATTATCCCCCCTCCCTCAACTCCCTTCCCCCAATGACAGGCAATCCCATACATTTTACATGTGTTACAATAAAACCTAGATACAATATATGTGTGTAAATACCATTTTCTTGTTGCACATTAAGTATTAGATTCCGAAGGTATAAGTAACCTTGGTAGATAGACAGTAATGCTAACAATTTACATTCACTTCCCAGTGTTCCTTCTCTGGGTGTAGTTATTTCTGTCTGATGCTGACTTTTGATACTTTGACTATGGGCAGACCACTTACTCCAGTTTGCAGGTATAGTGTACAGAATGCTGGAGGTGAAATTAGGAAGACCTGAATTCAAATGCAGTCTCAAAAACTTACTAGCTGTGTGATCCCTGGCTAATCACTTTCTTTCTCTGTTCAATTTTCTCATCTGCAAAATGAAGATAATAAAAACATCTACCTTTTAGGGGTGTTGTATATGTAAAATGACATAATATTTGTAAAGTGTTTTTCAAACCTTAAAATATAACATAAAGACTAGCTAATAATAACAATAACTTCTCTGATCCTTAGTTTCATCTACAGTAAGGAAGATAATAATGCTACTTCAAAGGGTTCTTTCAAAGATCATGATATATATGTATATATGTATACACACATGTGTGTGACACTTTGAAAATTTCGAAGCACTGTATAAATGCCATTTATTATTATGTTTGATTCTTTCTGGGAAGAAAATGTCAATGGAAACAGAACTATTTAGACACAACTTTGTGATTTTAAGGTGTTTTAAATATATGGTTTTATTTGGTCTTCATAATATCCCTATAAGAGATGATCATTTATTAAATAACTATTATCACATATTTATTATCAATCTTATTATCAATCAATCTTATTGCTGATGAAAATACTCATAGAAATGAGGCTTGAAGTCAAATGTCTAGTAAAGGCTACAGCAAGGGACTTGGTTCCAGGTCTTCTACTACAAGTCACCACATTTTCCATTGTAAGGTAACACATCTTTCTTAGTTTCATAGAACAAGGTATATAGTTCCATTAATGTTTTTGGTATATGGAGCAATGAAGAGAGAAGATAAGGTTTAGAAAAGATAGCATTGCTCACATATTAAAAATCCATCAATGACTGAGTAGATGTAGATAGGCCAGATTTTTGTGTATATTTGGTACTCATTATCAATGCTATGATGATATAAGGAATTATTTTCCTGGGCTTTGGATTTGATCTTACCAGGTTTTAGGTTTGATTTTCTCTGTTATCTATCTTAAGTTGCTTGGGTTGTGGCCCTGTCCATGGTGGCCAAAGTACATGCCTGAACTATTTGAGAATGTTTCAATTTCCCTTTCTTCTTCTTTGGACTATTTCTCTGATTCAAAATTAGATTATGTAATACATATCATATGAAGAGAAAATCTGAAAAGATGAATCAAAGCAAGGTATTAAAAGAGAAGACAAATAAGTATCCTGCTATTTAAAATAATACTATCAACAACAAAATGAAATCAGAACATGTTAAAAAAGGACAATGTAGAATACTAGAAGTCATGGTAGAAAGAACATTGGATTCTAATCTGGGAGATAGATTCTATCCCTATTTGGTACATAAAAAGTGAGCAAGTAGTTGAATCTTTCTAAGTTTTCTCATCTATAAAATGGGGACAACAATAATTTTCTACTATGACACTTTATTGTTTACAGAGTAACTTCACATAAATAATTTATTGTCACAATTTATGGTCACACTTGTGAAGTTGATAGGGAAGTCATTACTGTTTTTCAGAAGAAGAAAGCTGAGACTTGGAGAGATAAAGTGACTGGCTCATGGTCATGTAGCTAGTGGATGGAAATGACAGGATTCAAATCTAGTTGTTTTGACTCTCAACGAACTGTTCTATCTATTTTATTGGCTGCCTTCTGTCCTACCTACTTCAAAGTCATTATGAGATCACCAGTACTGATTAGGAAAGAACTTCAGAGATCTTAGTCCATTTCCTACTCCTCTATCTTTCTGCTAAAAAAAACTGGGACTCAGGATAAATGTCTTGAAGTCACTTAGTTCCTGCAATAAACTGCAGAATTGAGATTCAAATCTATGTTTCCTTAAAGTCTAAAATCAAATAATTTCTACTGTAATAACAACCACAGCTAGGAAAAGTACTTTACACATTTTTATCTTATGTGATTTTCATAATAACACTGAGAAGTAAGTTTTATCATTATTTCTATTTTGCTGATCATGAAAGTGAAGCAAAAAAGAGGGGTGGGTTAAGTGACTTTACCAGTGTTATACAGCTAGTAAATATGAGGCTAGATTTGAACTTGGGTTTTCCTTTCTTTGGGTCCAATGCTCTATCCACTGTGCCATTTACATGCCTCTAATAATGGCTATGAAAGGATTTTGAGAATTGTAAAATGTTATGCAATGTAAAAGAATAGAGTAGGTACTGGGCTTATATCCCAAAGAGAAATTAAAGAAGGGAAAGTGACCTGTATGTACAAAAATGTTTGTCAGCCCTTTTTTTAGTGGCTAGAAACTGAAAATTAAATGGATGCCCATCAATTGGAGAATGGTTGGATAAATTGTGGTATATTAGTGTTATACAATATTATTGTTCTGTAAGAAATGACCAACAGGATGATTTCAGAAAGGCGTGGAGAGACTTACATGAACTGATGCTGAGTGAAATGAGCAGGACCAGGAGATCATTGTATACTTCAACAACAATACTATATGATGATCAATTCTGATGGATGTGGCCATCTTCAACAATGAGATAATTCAAACCAGTCCCAATTATTCAGTAATGAAGAGAATCAGCTACATCCAGAAAAAGAACTATGGGAAATAAATGTGGACCACAACATAGCATTTCCACTCTTTTTCTTATTCTTTGCTTGCATTTTTGTTTTCCTTCTCAGATTTTTTTACTTTCTTTCTAGATCTGATTTCTTTTTGTTCAGAATGATAACTGTATACATATGTATACATATATTGTATTTAATATATAACATGTATTGGACTATCTGTCATCTATGGGAGGGGGGAGGGGGAAGGAGGGGAAAAGTGGGAATAGAAGGTTTTGCAAGTGTCAGTGTTGAAAAATTACCCATGCATATGTTTTGACAATAAAAAGCTATAATAATAATAAATAAATAATAACAATAATAATAAAAAAAGGATAGAGTAGGAAGATGAACATAAATCTGTTTGAGAAGATTTAACTATTGCCCTTTCTGAATATAGATAACTAGATACAATAAGGTAAATAGAATGGAGTCAGAATAACCTAAATTCAAATCCAGCTTCAAATATTGGCTATATGCTAGCTATGTAAGAAAGTTATTTAACTATTATCTGCTTCAGTTTCCTCATCTACAAAACGAGGATGCTAATAGCTTCTGACTCAGAATTGTTGTGAGGGTCAAAAAAGATAATATTTGGGAAGCACTTTGTAAATATTAGTGTTATATAAATGCTAGTTATTGTCATCATCATCATCACCACTATCACCACCACCATCATCATTATCAGATAAATTAAATTACTTTTTGAAACACCTTCCAGGATATATCTCTATGCCATGGATGGCTGATGTCTGTATTAGGTAGGAGGATTCAAAGGCCATTTCAGTACAAAGAATTCATAGAATCAGACCTAAAAGAGACCTTCTTCAAATCACTCATTTTAAAATTCTAAAAAAACCCCTAATGTTCTCTTTTTTAAAAAGTAGTTTAATTTAATTCTTAATTAAATAAACATATTTTTTTTCTTTTCCAAAAACCTTCTCCCTGGAGGATGGGAGTGGGAACACCTCAGTAACAAATATGCAGGGATTAACAAAACAAATTCCTGAATTGATGCTGTCCAATATATATATATATATGTATATATATGTATATATGTATATGTATATATACATATATATGTATATATATAATAGCCTTTAATCACCTCCCAATCAAGAGTTTTCTAGCATGCTCTGACATCATTCCTTTGTAACCGGGCTTAAGGAAATTAATAGATTTACCTAATGTCACACAGTTTTGTAACTGGCAGAGTTGGGATTTGAATCTGAGGCTTTCTGCTCTAAATCCAGGGCTCCTCCTGCTTCAATACTGCCTCTTAATATTTCTATAGTTATTAGATGAGCAAGGATACCTCTTCATAAACATTTTAAATTTAAGTATCAACAAATCTTTATTAATGTGGGTGGGAGTTATTTGAGCTGAAGACTGGGAAATTAAAAAAAAATCTTTATATATAAATTTAAACAAACTAATCAGACCTCTCCATGGCTTCTTACTTAGCCGGGTCACTTGTCTTGATAACTGCGAAAAGATTTCAGAACTCTATTCTATGTCTCTTCACATACAGCCAATAATCTGATTTTAGAAAATACAACAGTAGCTCCACAAACATTACTTAAAGACATTTAAAAAAAAGTACAGCTAGATATGGTGAACATAAATACTTGTGAATTATTTTTCTTCTAAGTACGTGGGTAAAATTTACATATAGATTAAACTGGAAATTTATGAAATGCTCTTTTCTTTTCATCCTGATGACTCAATGGCACTAATATTTTAGTGTTAGGTGCTTGGACAATGCATGCTCCTCTTCCCCAGGAGGATGGGAGAGGTTTACTAAGTGATATAGGAACAGCCCAGGGTTAAATTGTAAATTGATTTCCTGGTTAGGGGGGTGGATAGGAAGTAACTACTAGAGAGTGAACAGAACTTTGATATAAGAGGGCCTAAAAGTGAATCCTGAGAAACTCATAATGAGCCTGTCTTCCCTCTAAAGCAAGGCTGCCAACTGTGGCCTTAATTATAGAGGCTGTGTGCCAGACTCAGGCCTTTGATCAGCACCCCCCGCATAGATCCTTCTTGGGTAAGATTATAATCTCTTCCTCCAAGGGTGGTTGATTTGTACACACAGACAAGTCAGAATCCCGAGGTGCAGGCTCTCACCCAGGATGTCTGTGGGTGCAGAGGTAAGACCTTCATTTTCTTATGAAAATCTCTCTCCCTAGGGATTGGTTCTGATTTTTTTTTTAACGTGCCAGCTATGTTATTTGGCACAGCGAGTTTGCTGATGGCCATTTACTTTTTCAAGAGGATTATCAGTTATTCATACTGGGATAATCTTGGAGAGAGAACAGCTCTTGATTTCACATCTTATTTTTTCCATTCTTGTCTTGAGCTAGGGGTTGCCGTGTCTCTCCCTCTTTCTTGTTTCTCTTTTCTTCTCCTTTGGTCACCTTTCTTCTTTATTTATCTCTTTCTTTCTTACTGTCTTACCAAGGGACCGGGGTATTTTGATTTTTATGTGGGTCAGGAGAAGAGTAAGAACTGAAGAAGAAATGCAGAGTTGAAAAGGTTCCTTGCATTTTGACCTCAAAGAAGTGGTTGCTTGATTTATTAGTCAGAGCAGAGAGGTAACATGGAGTAGTGAATAAAGAGACGGTCTCAGAGTCAAAGAGACCTGAGTTGGTCTTGTTTCTGTCACATATAAGTTGGATGGTCTTGGGCAAATTCAATTAAGTTGTCCCCGGTAATTCTCTAAGATTGATGATTATCTGAATGGGTGGAGAAAGTTCTTCACTGTGAGCTCCCTAAATCATCACAAGTCTAGTGAGTAGGGTATTTAGATCTTAACAGAGCTGGAAGGGACTTGAGAGATCTAGTTCACCCCACTTTATTTTACTGATGAAGAAATAGAGGCTTTGATAAATTAAGTGATGATTAAAATCGTCATAGCTAGCAAGTGACAGATTGTTGTTGTTTTTTGTCCTTCGTTGTTGAAGAGGTCCCATAACATCATGAGGAAGATGTCTTGAGTTGTGACTGGATTGGATTTAAGTAAGTAGAGCTGCACAAAGTTATCAGCTTCACTTTCTCCTTCACTGGCAAGATGACTGGGACAGTCTCATTTTTAAAATAGTTTTTTATTTTCAAAATACATGCAAAGATAGTTTTCAACATTCACTCCAGCAAAACCTAGCATTCCAATTTTTCTCCCTCCCTTCTCCTAAGCCCTTCCTCTAGACAGCAAGTAATCCTATATAGGTTAAACATGTATGATACTTCCATACATATTTCCACATTTATCATGCTGCATAAGAAAAAAATCAGATCAAAAAAGGGAAAAATGAGAAAAGAAAAAACAAACAAGCAAGCAAACAACAATAAAATAGTGAAAATATTATGTTGTGATCCACATTCAGTCCCCACAGTCCTCTCTCTGGGTGCAGATGGTTTTCTTCATCACATCTGTTAGAATTGGCCTGAATCATCTCATTGTTGAAAAGAGCCACATCCTTCAGAAGAATTCATCCTCACATAATCTTTCTGTTGTCATGTGCGATATTCTCTTGATTCTGCTCACTTCACTTAGCATTAGTTCATGTCAGTCTCATCATGCTGATTATTTCTTATAGAACAATAATATTTCATTACATTCATATACCATAATTTTTCAGCCATTCCCCAACTGACATCCACTCAGTTTCCATTTTCTTGCCATTACAAAAAGAACTGCTACAAAGATGTATGCACGTGTGAATCCTTTTCCTTTTTTTGGGATATAGATTCAGTAGTAACACATTGCTGGATCAAAGCGTATGCCCAATTTGATAGCCTTTTGGGCATAGTTCCAAATTGCTCTCCAGAATGGTTGAATCAGTTCACAACTCCACCAAAAATGTGTTTGGGGCAGTATAATTTAAACCAAGGCTCTCACTCCAAGTTCTAAACTCTTTCTACCAAGCCATGTTGCCTCAAGTTATCAAGGGGTACTCATGGAAGACTTGTTATTAGGGAACCCAGCATTTACTAGATTATGTGAAAAATTCAAAGATGCATACAAAATGGCCTTTGGTCTCTAAGAGCTTACAATTTAATAGAGAGATATGAGATATGATTAACTCAAATAAAAAATTATCACATACCACCATCTATTCCTAGTTAAATAAAATGAAGAATATAGATAGAAATTATTGGAATTCAGAGCTGGAAAGAGTATTTGGAGATTGGAGTGCCTAGAATGAGTTATGTCTTCTCCTTGAAGCCTCACTTTTCCCTCTGGCAAAATGAGAAGTGAATGCATTATAACATACCAGGTGAATTAAAAGATTTCTCCCACATTTAAATCATATGTTCCTGAGAGGTGGGATTTATGCTGATTTTTGAAGGAAAATTGAATGGAAGGTTATAGAGAGAGGAGAGAGGGTATTTTCAACTAGGAGGACATTGAGAAAGCAGAGTTGTAGAAGTGTAAATAGGAGAGATATGAAGGACAACATGTGAACTTGTTTTTCAGCCCATATCTTGGACTTTTTATTTAGAAGGATATAGATCATATTCAAAGATAAGCCAGCTCTTCATTTTGTGATCCTCAAAGAAATAGAGAAGCTTAAACCTCAAAGTCAAAGAAAAAGCTTTTATCTTTTGCAGACTCATAAAGATCCTAAGTATAGGGTCCATCTCCTCTTATGTACTAATATAGGCAAATGCACTTTAAATGTTACCACAGGTCCCCAGCATTTAGTCCTTGCTGCGGTTGGGCAAGTCGCAAACAAGTACCAATCCTTGGACATAGCCTCAAAAATATTGCCAGCTCTTCAAAGCAGGTGTGAAATGAAAACCTTCCCTTGGCAGATGGTGAAATCTTCTTATTAGTTCCGAGCCAATAGTCAGAGTTGGAGCACCGTATTAATTATTCCCACTTTTATATGTTTTTTACACCTGCAAGATGTGTGTCTCTTTCACATCCGAGACTTTATTGACTAGCAGGGCACCATTGATTTTTTTTTCACTGAATAAGAAACATGCAATAAATGAGCCTATAAAAGTGTCCCCAAGCTCCCCGAACAAGGAGCAAAACCTTTTGGAGAAGAAAAAATAAAAAGCTTTCCATTTTCTCTGTCAGTGCATAAATGTTAGAAGATCTGAGAGTTTCTAGGGGTAGATACCATTTTCACACTCAAAGTGTTTTGTTTTTCAGACACCCCTCAATAGGCACACCCAGTTTGGGTGATGGCTGGTGGAGTCTATGACTGAGGAGACTGGACTATTATGTCTACTTTCTGCTGCTACAAAATGGAGAGTTATATTTTGGTTGATTTCAGCATCTGTAAGTTTTTCAGAAATTTGGTAGACTAAGGGACTTTAGAATTGATTTAATTTTATTAGATGTAAAGTGAAATCTCTATTTACAGCTCTATATTTAGCTTTCATATTATGTTGAGCTCTTATTCTATATCAATAACCACCTCCTGGATATTTCCATTTGGGTACAAAGTCAACATATCTTAAATAGATCTCCTTACTTTGTCCCCAGACTTCTTCCAATTGCTCATTTTCTCAGGATACCCCCATCCTATGAAAGCCCTGTGTAATCAGCCTTATATCATCTAAATTCTTTGTTCCACCCTACCTAATATACCACCACATCCATTCCATTTCCAATTTTACTTCCACAATGTCTCTTATATCAGTCCTCCTCCCTCACATCACTTGAGTAGGGGTCTTCTTTAGTCATCATCTCCTATATTTATACCTATGATATAGATATATCATCTCAAACCTCCTAATTATTCTCCCTTTCTCCAGTCTCATCTAATTCCAAAACCAATTCCCATACAGCTGCTACATTGCTATTCCTAAATGACAGGTCTGACCATGTCACTTGACTGCTCAAGAAGCTCCAGTATTTTTCTATTGCTTCTATGATAAAACACAAACTCCTCTGTGTATTATTTAAGGTGTTTTTTTTTTTTTTTTTAACAGTTTGGCTGCAGTCTCTTTTTGTAGACTGGTTGAACATTACTCCTGTTCAGGCACTTGGCAATCTGGCCAAATTGGCTCACTTAATATACCTCATATATAGTATCTTGTGTTCTCATTTTTGCTTTTTCATTGACTATCTCCCTTAATCCCTAGCACTGTCAAGCTAGAGCTCAAATATCAATCTTTAAATGAATTCTTTTCTGAGACTTCTCTGTTGTTGGGACTTCTCTCTGAAATCACTTTCAAATTATTTTCTGTATTTACTTATCTGTGTATATGTTGACTCCTCATCATCTTCCCCCCTCCCATAATAGAATGTAGGCTTCTTGAAGGCAGAAACTATTTTTTTTTGGTTTATGTATCCTTATTACCATAATGGGAAAGAAGGAAACAAGCATTTATTAAATGCTAGATTCTATATTAAGTACTTGTATTATATCATTTTATCATCATAACAGCACTTGGATGATATTATTATGATTATGATTATTATATATTACATTGTTATGATATATTAAATTATATGTTATATTATACATGTAATAATTTTATATATATATATGTATATATATATCAGGCACTCAGAAGTTAAATGACTTGATCAGGGTCACCATAATACTAGGATTTTATATATTGCCTTAGTAAATACTGATGGAATTGAATTTTAGAATTGTGTTCTGATGTTGCTACTGAGTTAGGACTAATAATAATAATAATAATATATTTTGCTGAGGCAGTTGGGGTTAGGTGACTTGTCTAGTGTCACACAGTTAGGAAGTGTTACATGTCTGAGATCAGATTTGAACTCAGGTCCTCCTGACTGCAGGGCTGGTGCTCTATCCACTGCACCACCTAGCTGCCCCCAGGAATAATAATATTTTTATAATAATGCTCCCCAGTTTTTCAATGTGATTTACATGCTGTATGTTATTTTGGTCTCACAGGAATTGTGTGGATAGGTTTTTACAGGCATTGTTATCCCCATTTGACAGATGAAGACACTGAGGTCCAGAGAAGCTAAATGGTTTGTCCAAGATCATCGATCTAGTGTCATACATAAGATTGCTAAATGGCTCCCTGATGCACAAAATATTAAGAACTCCTGATATATGCTCTTCTTCTTAAACATTTAGACTAACCTCATCTTAGCTAGTTGTCAATCCTTGTCCTTGTTCATGTTTTCCTAAATTCAAGAACTGTCAGAGTTGTTACATCAGAATGGTGGTTCAGTCACCCCAGTATTCTTTCTTCGCCAGAGGTAGTTTGTAGGAAGGCCTGGTTTTGTTTATGAAGTCCTCCTAGAAAAATTAGAGTTCTGTTATTGAATATCCATAATTTCTCTTATTGGCTTATTTTGAATTCAACATCTATGAATTTATCTAATTTGCAAATTCATCTTCTGAACTTAATTCTATTTGTAGTTTATGTTACCTTTTGGGGGTTTTACATAAAGCAGGACTCTTTTTCCTTTTGTTCTCCCATAGAAAGAAGTACCTACTTTCTAGTATTCTGAGGTTTTGTGAACCAGCTTTACCTATACCCTTCAGTGTGCAAAGAACATTCTTTCGGTTGGGAAGCAGAAGAAGAGAGTTCCTGTCTTTGTTCATTATTTTCTTGAGTGAATCACTAAGAGTGAAAGCTTTGCTTTCTTCTCTGTAAAATAAAGGGATTGACTTTAATAAGTTCTATGGCATCTCTTTGCTCTATGACTCATTCTATGATTATTATTTCATAGACATTGATCCCTTTCCCTCTTAGGCTTTTTACCACCAGACTAAAGCCATAATCATTTTCTTTTAAGGTTACCAGCTTAAAAATGTTTTCCAGTTTTTTCTAATTTTCTGCTCTCTTTGTCTCAAGTCTGTCTTAAAGAGAGTGACATCATGGGAGCAAAAGGGATCGTGTGGTGGGATGTCTTTCTTTAACTGGATATACCTTGTGGCCAGTGTCTCCTTTCCTGCAGCATCGTGATCATGCTTCTATAATCACTGTACACACAGCAGTGATATTAGGGCCAGCTTTCTAGCAGAAATCTGGGGCTTCAAGCATCTAATTCTTTCAGTGGACAACCTGGAATCTCAGTAGCCGGAAGATGAGATTTAACAGAAATTCATTCAACATTTATCAAATGCTTCTACTCACTTACAGGACTTTGTGCTAGACACTTGGGGGGAAAGCATGAAGAAGGTCCCGGCTCCTATTCTCAGGGAGCTTTGTCTCAGTTCTATACCTGCCCTTGGGTTGTTGTTTTATGTCTTTGTTCTCAAAGATGATCAGGGCATCTGAGAGGCGATGTCATGGCATGCAGAGTAGTTAAGTGACTGTGGGCAGATCACTTCCTGTCTTTGAATATCATTTCCCCATTCACACAAAAAAGGTAGAATTAGATGGTATTTAGGTCCTGAACTTCTAAGCACAGAGGCACCTAGATCATTTGGATGTCATTAGCCTCCTGCCTGGCCTAAATTCAGTAATGGCCATGCACACATGTGCACAGGATGGCTGGATGTTACCTGTAGCCAAGGCTTAATGATCCTAGAGCTACAGGGAGACCCTTCACTAATAATGTGTCTCCCCATCTTTATAGAGTGAGAAAGAGTCTTGGAGTTAAAGAACCTGGGTTTGCTAGCTCTCATTATGAATGATCTTAGGCAAATTGTTTGATTTCTTTTGGGATCTCAGTTTCCTAAACTATGAAATGATGGGGTTAGACCATAATATCTTTAAGAATCCTTCCAGGTTGGTATCTACAATCCTATCTCTTTCTGATCCCTTTTTATAAGCAACCTGATTGCTTTTCTACTCAGCAACATTACCATGCAGGGTAGGGCCCAAACTTCTGCAATTGTCAAAATCATTTGATTGTACATGAATTTCCTCATTTAGGATGCTGCAATTTTGAGCATTTTCTAAAACAAATATTTTCCTGTTTGGTCTGTGAATGGAGACCTGATATCTATTGATGTCACATCCTTCTCTAGAATTATGTAGGGAAGCCGACCTGCAAATGAATGTGCTCTGGAGGGAGAGAAATTTCCTAGAAGGAAACTGGGAAGCCTTAGCAATCGCTTCCCAAGAAAATGCACTGGGAGGATAGACATGACTGTTTATGGAAGGAGTCTGTCACCTATTCCTATTTACCAAAGCAAAGGACAGAGCCCATAGAAAGAAGATGCATTTAAATTGGATGCAAGCAAGGCCTTTTCTTCTGACCTCTGTTGCCAAGTATTCCTGAGCAAAACTAGCTTTATTACATTCAGAAACCCTTCTGTGGTACAGAATCAAACCCAGAAGGGAAGTTGATTGGGATAAAAATTACCTCTTCTTCTAGCTCCATATTTATAAGACTATATTATCCCTCCCCTCCCCCATTTTAGAAGAATTATCAATAGACATCAACTCCCTGCTTTCTGTGCAAAAGAAAGAACATAACGAGACATAATAATGATACCAGCTTGCAATTGTATGGAGCATTTAGTTTCTAAAAGCTTTCTTTTTATCACCCTTGTTCGAGCCTGACAATGACCCCATGAGGGAGATATGAATAACCCAATTTAGCAGATGAAGAAATTGAAATTCAGTAATGGGAAATGATTAGGCCAGTATTCCACAGTAGGTCCTTGGTGGCTCTTTTTACCTGAGCTTTTTCTGTTTGGATTCTTGAGGGTTTTTTAAACTCCTCATCATCTGGCCCCAGTTTATCTTTCCAGATCTATGATGCCTCCTTACTCCCATTCCAAGCCAGTTTCACGTCCTGCTCTGGTCTTGTTCCAACCTCCACCTCCCAAACTGGCATTTCTGCTCTGGCCCTAGGCCCCCGGCTTCTCACTGGTGAGTGCTCATTAGCTCTAATCTGACCAGACCCGTCACATGATGGTCAGCTCTCTTTGCCATGCTGCTGTATTCATGTTCTCTCTTCTTCCACCTCTTCCTGCTTCTTGTTCTGGGGATAATAGTCAAGCAAATACTAATATTCCTTGAAAAGATGTCACAATATTGATAATAGCTAGCATTCATATGGTGCTTTAAGATTTACAAAGTGAAGATAACCGTATAAATATGTATACATATATTGGATTTAACATATAATTTAACATATTTAACTTGTATTAGATTACCTGCCATCTAGGGGAGGGGATGGGGGAAGGAGAGGAAAATTTGGAACATAAGGTTTTTCAAGGATCAATGTTGAAAAATTACCCATGCATAAGTTTTGTAAATAAAAAACTTTAATTTAAAAAAAAAAGATTTGCAAAGTGCCTTTATGTATGCTATCTCATTTGACCTGATAACAACTCTGAGTGGGGTAGGTGCTATTATTATCCCCAATTTAATTTAGGGGAACCTGATTTAAAGGACTAACCCAGGGTCACATATAGCTTATAAGTATCTGAAGTAGCATTCAAATTCCAATCTTCCTCTTTCAAGTTCAATATTATCCATCATAACCTAGCTATTAATAATTTCTCATTGATTCCACTAACCATTCCTGTGACTTTGCTGACTATAACATCACTTTTCTCCCATCACTTTAAGTATGTGGTCTTCTTTATTAGAATCAAAGTTTCTTTAGGAGAGAGATTTCCTTGCTTTCTGTATTTGCATTCTCAATAGTTATCTCAATGTCTGGCATACAATGCTAAACCCTTTTGCTTTCTATTTATTTTATGTATAGTAATGAGTTTGAGGATGATGATGATGATGATGGCAATAATTAACTTCCCAATTAGATTGTAAACTCAAGGGGAAATGCAATGGGCAGTTAGACCAGAGTGACTGGTACAGAGGGAGCTTGTAACACTATTCCTGTTTGCCAAATTAAAGAGAGTGGTACAGTACTTAAATTGAATGCAAACAAAGCCTCTCATTTCCCCCACATCTGCAACTTCTCTAGCATCCATCCCTCTGTAGTACCTAGAATTGGGCATAGTGTAAATAGTTTCTCCATAAATGCTGATCAGATAGATAAATGGGTCTCTCCTCCTAGAGCAGTGCAGAAGAGTTAATGAGGGAAAATTGATGCAGTGATTTGAGTTTCTAAGGTGACCACCCCTAACTTCCTATCTTTTTTCTTTTCATCTTTCTTTATCACTCTTTATTCAGATTTAAACTCTGCCCAGGTTCAGAGTGGCTGGATTTGTTTCTCCCCCCTGTGGGGAGATCTTTGTCTTTGGGGGAATGAATACATTTATTATCAGTAGAGAGCTGTCACTGCGTGTAGCTGATTACAATGACAATCATTCAGGTGGATTTGAGCCAACTGTGCACTCTTTCCCCAAATGGGTTTTCTTCATTTTTTTTTTTTCCCTGCTTGAGGACTATACTCTCCGGGCCATTTCAAAATGTAAAAGATAGTGGAAGGATGGGACGGAGTGGGGGGGAAATAAAAATATTTTGCCACAGTGACTTGAGGATAAGGGAAATTATGTGTCTAAAAGATTTGGAAAGATCTGAGACAAGCATGATAGAATCACAGGTGGTGTAACTAACCATTACATATGATTAATCATTTTTATGGTGGTAGTATTATAGGTAGTGGATGAATGTGGCTTTACAAAAATATATTTGGGTTGCACACATGAGCCTGCATTGTATACCTGTGAGAAAGGATTGTCTCAGGATCCTAGAATCACAGCATTTGGTCTCCTGGAAGAGATTGTCTGATTCAACTACTTAATTTTCTAGATGAAGAACCCTGATTTTGGTATTTCCTAATGATTAATTTGTTTTAAATTATGAACAAAGTTCCCTACCCAAGACAAAGCTTAAGAAGAATAGACATTTGCATGCAGGTGGCTATTCAAGATTCTCGAATAAGAATATTCTCCCCCAAGAACTGAGCAGGGGGAAACTAATCTACTACTCCTGCTGCATATCATACTACTGACATCCTTGGTAACTTTAAGAATGTTACCTGAACACAACCCTGCTTGAACCAAATGTATTAAGCAGATGCATTGTCCATACTCCAAAAACTTCAATCTAAGAATTAACCAGGCTCTTTAAAGAAGGGCTGAAGCAGTGAAAAATTGGGCT
Source organism: Sminthopsis crassicaudata (assembly GCF_048593235.1). NCBI lineage: Eukaryota > Metazoa > Chordata > Mammalia > Dasyuromorphia > Dasyuridae > Sminthopsis > Sminthopsis crassicaudata. The sequence continues at coordinate 584,989,964 of NC_133618.1, read as the reverse complement.
GCTTATAGAGGAATGAGTCAGTCATAAATGCCCAGAAATTCCATAAAGCGATGTGAAATAAAATTTTGAATCACAAGACTAGAAGTGACTTGGGAAATCATCTCATCCACCCAACCCCCATCCCAATTTTACACATGAAAAATTGAGTCTGATCTATTTTGGGAGAGCAATGTGCCCAAAGTCTCAAAGTGAGTTAGCGCCGCGATCCAAACTAAACTTCAGATTTACTGACTCCCAAATCTGTAATCTTTATGCTATGATACATTCCCCCTACTAATTAGATTTTAGTCATTAATATTAAAAGTCAATTCAATCCATTAAGTTACTTTGTTGTATCAGACACTGTGCTAGATGGTGGGGATATGAAGACAAAAATCAAACTGTTTTTTGCCCTGAAGGAGCTTATATTTTATTGGGGGGCGGTGTGGAGGGAAGAAGAATTTCTATAAATTATATTGGTACGGATATTTACACAGAGTAAATGTCACAAGGGTGAAGGAAGTTTATTAACAATTAGGGATGCACTTCAGGAAAGTCTGTGGATAAGATGCTTCTGAGCTGAATACACAAGATGTGTGACTTCTGCTTTCTGTCCATCTTTATGGCATTTGGTAAGTCAGTAGCATCAGTGGAATTGGAAGCTGCTCTAAAAGGTTTTGCCTAATAGTCTTAAACCACCAAGAAATAATTAACTATGCTTTTGTAAGGAAGCTAAAACTGGGTTCAATTGGGAGAGAGAGTTCAATGGTTTTGCCTCTGAAATAATCTATTGGAATCACAGTAGTCTGGGATTCTATGTTCCTTTTTTCCCATTTTGGACAACCAAGAAGTGACCACCGTGTTTCCCAGGGGCACAATTTGTCTCTCTGGGGCCAGAACTCAACAGACTCACGCTGCAAAGGAATTTGGATAAAGCACGACTTGAAAGGGGAATCAACACATGAGAGATTGATGCCTGTGGCTTCAGCTATTGATGTTTGCCTGAAGAGTTCTAACTCCATTCCTCCCTCCTTAAGGCCATGTGCATGAAGCACATAAGGGCCATAGCTTCTCACAAATAAAAAAGCTTTGTACTTAGCAGGTGTTCAGTTACCTTTTTTTTTTTGGTAGAGACTTGGGAAAGTTAAAGTGAACTCATGTATTTTTAATGGTGCTGACCATTTCACTATGATGGCCAGAGAGCAAATTTTGGCTAATGTCCATGGGCCACACTCATGCCTTTGGTAGCATTTTAACTTTACCCATCAATCTATTGACTTAAGAGTTTTTGCTTCAGCCAGTCATAATAATAGTAGCTAACATTTAGATGTTTTCAGATGTGCAAAGAACTTTATTATCTTGAATTTTCCAAGACTCCCTAAATAAGAGATGATTATTAATCTGTTATTAATCTCTATTTTATAAGCAGAGAAGCTGAAGTTCAGAGAGGTTGATTGGACGTCCAGAGGATGAATGCCTTTCTTGTTTTTCTGCCAAAGTAATCAGTTTTCAATGCTTTGTTCCTCATTTGAAGAGTCTGCCTAATTTTTAGATTGCCACTCCCTGAAGTACAATTTAATTCTTAATTCTTTTGTCTCAGTACTATATATAAGAATATCTCTGAAGTTATATTAGTACACAGGGTGATACTTGGTGGGATTAGTTGTTTAGCCTTTCTGGATTATTCCCCCCTCAAAATTTCCAAGAGGTTTCTTGTTTAGGTTATTTTTATGCATCCCAGAGTGCCTTGGATGGGTTAGGAAGTGGAAAAGGAAGAACTAGGTTCATGCCTCAAAGCAAGTTGGTGCCTGGGAGATGCCAAGGCCAGGAATCCCTTGAGTAGGTCCATCCATATGTTCATATCCTTCCCCTATCTTATGTCACATGAACCCACACCAGATATCAAGGTTTTATGATACAAGATTATTGATCTCCAGGAGACAGAGAAGCTGGGTTATGGAAATAATAGGTCATTAGACATAGAAAAGACCCTGGGACCCATCTAGTTTTTAAATTTTATAGAGGAAAAAGCCAGAAAGAGCAAGTATTTTATCACAAGTGGCAAATCTAGATCTCCCTTAAGCTCCCCATTCATTGCTCGTGTGGTGCTACTTCTGAAGGCCATTTCCAGTCATGTGGATCTGTAGCTTACCACTGACCCAGACGGCTCTGGAGAGGAAAGTAAGGCTGTTGACCTTACACAGCCTTCCTCACTTATACCCAGCTTACTTGCATGTCACCTCCCTGATGTCACGGCCTTCTTCCAGAATGAACGACAGACAGCAGCAACAATGATTTTCCCTTTATGGATGCTTTGAGACCTTTTTGCTTCAAAAGCATTTGCACCAGAGAGGATCGTGTTAACCCAATATCACCAGTCTTTTCTTATTGAGGGGAAAAACAGAAGAATCCAGATTAATCACTGATATATATATATCTGCCAAGCCAGGGGAGTCGCCTTTGGTTTGTGTTCTTCCTTCCCATGCCCATTATAACATTATAACACTCACAAGCGTCTCCAATCAATCCATCACACCAGCTCTGACAGCATGACCACTTCTGTCCCTTCCATCCTTCAATATAGTTTGCCCTCCAACTTGGCTAAGTAATAGTAAAATCCTTTAATGGGCTGCATTGGCTGCCTTACTGATGTAAGTCCGTCAGGCTCCATTTGCTCTCCATACATTCTACACTGTTTTATAGCCTGCATCTGCCCTAGGTGAGAGATGTTCCTTCTGCTTTTCATTCTTGACAGTGACATGATCTCCTTCCTCCCCCTGCCCAGGGCCGAGCTCAGGTTCTGCATTCCTCATGAAGTCATTTCCCCATCTCCCCTCAATTAAGGAGCGTTAGTTTGTTCCTACCTAGAATCTCTTTGTTGGGGTCTCTTATTTCCTCCGATCATTTGCATAAGAGGTCTTGTGGTGAAGAAGAATAAGCCTTAGACTTGGAGTAAAAAGATCTGTTTCCATCCTGATTCTGCCATTAATTTTCCACAGTTATTTGTATGATGTCTTCATGATTAGAATTTGAGTTCTTGAGAGAAAGGATCTATCACATCATTGCCCTTAGTCACTCTAATTGGAGGAGGGCCAGCATTTCCAAACTTCTATTTAATGCACAGACTTTTCTCACCTGGATGTATTACTTTGAGATTTTTCCAACTTCTCTGCCATGCCCCATGGGTTAGGTCTTTTCTCTTCTTCCCTCTCTAGTTCATTTTCAACTTCTTTTCATGTATTGCTTTTCCTTATTACATTGTAAGCACTTCCCTTCCTTCCCTCCTTCCTCCCTTCCTTCCCTCCTTCCTCCCTTCCTTCCTTCCTCCCTCCCTCCCTTCCTTCCTTCCTTCCTCCCTTTCTTCCTTCCTCCCTCCCTTCCTCCCTCCCTCTCTCCTTTCCTTCTTCCCTCCTTCCCTTCCTTCCTCCCTCCCTTCCTCTCTCCCTTCCTCCCTCCCTCCCTCCCTTCCTTCATTCCTCCCTCCCTCCCTTCCTTCCTTCCTCCCTCTCTCCCTTCCTTTCTCCCTCCCTCCCTTCCTCCCTCCCTCCCTCCCTCCTTCCCTCTCTCTCTTCCTTTCTTCCTCCCTCCCTTCCTTCATTCCTCCCTCCCTCCCTTCCTTCATTCCTCCCTCCCTCCCTTCCTTCCTTCCTCCCTCCCTCCCTCCCTCCCCCCTTCCCTCTCTCCCTTCCTTTCTCCCTTCCTCCCTCCCTCCCTCCTTCCCTCTCTCCCTTCCTTTCTTCCTCCCTCCCTCCCTCCCTCCCTCCCTTCCTTCCTTCCTCCCTCTCTCCCTTCCTTTCTCCCTCCCTCCCTTCCTCCCTCCCTCCCTCCCTCCTTCCCTCTCTCTCTTCCTTTCTTCCTCCCTCCCTTCCTTCATTCCTCCCTCCCTCCCTTCCTTCATTCCTCCCTCCCTCCCTTCCTTCCTTCCTCCCTCCCTCCCTCCCTCCCCCCTTCCCTCTCTCCCTTCCTTTCTCCCCTCCCTCCCTCTCTCCCTCTCCAGCATTCATCACAGTGCTTTTTTGGCTGTCCATTGTCATGAGGAAGGAGATTTGTGAGCTGTAAAAGCACACACAGTTGTGAGCAGTGAATAGAGTATGGGACAAGGAGTCAGGAAGATCTAAGTATGAATCCTGTCTCAGACAGGTAATATAACCTTTCTAAGCCTCAGTTTCTTTATCTGTAAAATAAGGAATATAATAATATTAACCCCAAAGTTTCTATATAACACTAAATGAGAACATATATAAAGTGAAATCTTCAAAATACTTAATTGTAATTATAGTTATTTTTATTGCTGCTTTATTCCATTATCCCACTAGACTGACCCAATTTGGGGTTTTCTTGGCAAAGATACTAGTGTTTATCATTTCCTTCTTCAGCTCATTTTAGAGATGAGGAAGATGAGGCAAACAGGGTTAAACAACTTATCCAGGGTCATACAGCTAGTAAGTATCTGAGACTGGATTTGAACTCAGGAAGATGAGCCTTCCTGACTCCAGGTGTGGCCCTCTAAACCCTTCACCACCTGCCTTCCTTTTTCTTTTTCTTTTTAGTCTTGGTAAAGGAAAGGAGGATGAGGAGAGAGGATGGCTTTGATAGGGGTGAGAGACAAATGCCCTTTCTGCTGTTTCTAAGGTCATACCTTGTATTACTTCTGTACATATTCCTCTGTCGGTGAATGTGATATTTTGTTCTCAGAAAGAAAGGGAGTGAGAATGCAAGGAAAATAGGAGAGAGAAGAAGAAGAGAGAGGCAGAAAGGAAGGAGAAGGGGAAGAGGGAGAAGAAGATTGGGAGAGGGGGAGAGAGACAGAAAGAAGAGAGACATAAAGATAGAGAGGCAGACAGACAGAGGCAGAGAGACTGAGACACCCAGCAGAGAGAAATACAGACACACACACACACATACACACACACACGAGACACATACATAGAGACAGACAGAAAGAGACAGAGAGATAGACACATACACAGAGACAGAGGTAGAGAGACTGAGACACCCAGCAGAGAGAAATACAGACATACACACACATACATACACACACATACACACACACACACACACACGAGACACATACATAGAGACAGAGAGACAGAAAGAGACAGAGAGATAGACACATACGCAGAGACAGAGGCAGAGAGACTGAGACACCCAGCAGAGAGAAATAGACAGACAGAGCACAAAGACACTCACAGAAACAGAGAGACAGAGGGATAGACACACACACAGATAGAGGCAGGGATGGAGACTGAGATACCGCAGAGAGAAATAGACAGATAGACCCACACAGAGAGAAAGACACACAGAGAGAAAGACAGAGACATACAAATATAGAGGAATATACATAGACACATACAGACATACACAGAGAGACAAGAAGACTCACACAGAGAGAAACAGACACACACAGAGGCACAAAAACACATACACAGAGAGATAGACAGACAGAAAGACAGACACAGAAACAGAGACAGAGAGAGAGAAACAACACACACACACACACACACACACACACACACACACACACACACAGAAGTGAAAGCGCAGACGATACAGATAGGGGAGGAGGAGGATCGCGTGCTAGGATGCTCACACTCTGAGCAGGACCCCAACATGTAGTCTGCCAGTGAACATAAAGGACTATAATAGCACACTGGGAACGCTCCACAAATGTTAGCCACAGCCACCCTAATGATTTGCTGTGTGACCTCAGGCAAATCATTTAACTTCTCTGGTTTCTCCATTCCCCCACTGCAGACGTCAAGCTGTTAATATACCTGCCGACATGTGTGCAATGTTGTAAGAATGAAAAACTAGGATACATTTACTAAGATAAATAAGGAAATTAGATTTGAGAAGGAATGAAATCACAAATGAAGAAAGGGACTTTTTGAAAAGAAAGAAACTTGTATTTATGCAGAATCCAAGTAGTTCCCATTTATTCCCCTCTTTAGGATTTACAAAGCTGTAAAGTTTATATAATGCTTTAGCCAAATCAGGCAGAGGGCTGGATTTCACCTATGGTCTGCAGTGTGTTGATCCGTGATTTAGACCAAAACTCACAAACTCACTTGAAATTTCAAAGCTTTCCTCAAACGTAAGGAACTTTAGTCTTTCCCTGCCTTTGCTTTTGGGTATCTATGCTTTACTGAGTATCTATTAGGTGTCTAGTCTTGTGTTCAGTTCTATGCAGAGCACAGGAGAAATGTAAGACATCGTCCTTGCCTTCTTAGTACTCATGGTTTAGGAAAGGGGACAAACTAATAAGAGACAGAAAATAATCCAGGATGGAACCCAATTAAGTGCCCAAACATACTCCAACCGATGCCTAAATGCATGGGATGGAAAATGTATGCTCTGGGTGATAAGGGAGGAGGGAGCAGATCTCAACTGTACTGATGGCTTTGTAAAGGGAGAGGAACTTCCGCTGGGCCTTATGAAAGGCTAGAATTTGGCTAGCGAGACAGGGGTTAGCATGCTGGTGAGGTTCCAGGTGAGAGAGCACTGTAGGCAGAGGCAGAGATGGAAGAGTGATCCGTTTTCTGCTCAAAGAGATATTTTCACGTGGAATATAATGTGCTCAAGACAACATGGTGAGCCCCTGAGCTCTGGCAGTAGCAATCAAAGCATTCTCTGGTTGGATTGATAGCTCAAAGGAAGTCCATGGCAATATATTCCTAGGATAAGAATCCCTTAGAGGACCAAAAGCTAACATTTTGTTCATCAGTGTCACTTAAGAAAGACCTTAACCAGACCTTGTTTCAAATGTTAGAGGCTGTCTTCTCTGGTGGAAATCTTGCAGAACTTGGGGGCAGGATGCTTGGGTTCTAGTAGCAGCTATTCTACCTGCTAACTTTGTGATCTTGGGGGATTTACTTTGCTTTTCTGAGACTCAGTTTCCTCATCTGTAAAGCATATCTTCCTTACCTGCCTCACAGGATTAGAGGTGGGGGGAACTTTATAAAATGCTTTATGAAGATACGTTATTTTTATTATCCATTACAAAATAATGAATGCAAAGTGCTTAGAAATCATAAAATACCAAATGAATGGGAGTTATTATCATCACAATCTTTGTAACATAGTCAGAGATGTGAATGTTGGTGGGGATGATTTGAATATCAGAGCCGTCCATAAAGGACAATGGATGGTCACGTTAAAAGTTCATGGTGGGATTTTGGAGGGTAGGATTTGAGGAGGAATCACAGAGACAAGGAACACAGAATGATAGATTACTAGAGTTGGAAGAGCCCCTTGGAGATCAACTAATCCCACCTGGTCATTTTTAGCTGAAAGAAATTGATGTCCAAATTGGGGCATGGCCTGTGTTACTAGTTAGTGGAAGGACCAAGATTCAGATGGAGGCTCTCTGACTCCAAATCCAGAATTTTTTTCATTTGATCATGCTGCATTTTGGGATTTCTTTCTTTCCTTTAACCGGGTGGGCATTTGTCAAGGCAGCCTTTGGTGTGAAACAGACAATAAATGATGAAATAGTGAGATGGTGGCCGGGGGAGGCTTTATCTGGTTTCTAACAGATTCCTGCATTCACTGCAGAGGCATCAATTTGAGTGTCTAGAAGCTTGCCTTGGGGATAGAGACTAGAAAATACCCTGTGCTTTTTATTCTGATCAGTGTCAAGAAGGAGTGGGGTTTCAGGAATGCAGATGCCCACTTTGTTTGCCTCTGTACTTCTTCATTAGGCAAAGGTCTAGGACTCTGCTCCAGATCGATGCTTGGGAGGGGGGCTCTTGGCAAACACCTGTTTTTTTCTTTAGGAAACAAAGTAGCAGGTAGCAGGAGGAAAAATATTGAAAGCGCAGAAGCTAACACATATGGTGGGGATGCAGTTGGAAAGAATACTAAATGGAAAGTCAAAAGATTTGTGTTCAAATCTTACTCTTCCATTTACTAAACAGGCAAAGTTACAGATCTAGGCAAGCTCCTTTATTTCTTTGAGCCTCAGTTTCTTCATTGTAAAACCAAGCTTTTTCAGCCTGGTTCTCAGATTTATATAAAGGATTAAATGAGATTAAAGGAAGTAAAGGGCTTTGATAACTGTGAACTGCTGTGCAAAATGCAGTGTATTATTTTTATTCACAGAGCTATTTATGTACTCATGAGGAGATAAAATGAATGTGAGAGCCTGAAGCACTTATACCCAATTATGCTCACAGTTAGGTTACCTGCTAGAGTTGTTACCAAGATTATTTTTATCAGGGGCAAGAACTGTTGGTGGTGGACGTGGAGAAGGATGGAGAGGAGCGGGAAGTGGCCAGGGCCCTTCTTGGGAAGGAAGCTCATTCCCCTCTTCCTTATTCTAGTTATATCTCAGTACCTGCTTCTTTGACTCTGGACTTTCTTTTTAGTCATGGGGCAAAGAATCATGATGCTTAATCTCTTATTCTTCCATTCTATTGTTATTCCACCTCCCTACGAAGAGAAATAACCAGGGAGACTTCTTTGGGTTTGGGGCTAAGGAGTTCAGATCATAGATTTAGAAATGGAAGGAACCTTAAAGTCTCCTTTATTTTACGGAGGAAGATGTTAAGGCTTAGAGGTTGTGACCTTCCCAAGGTCACTCAGATAGCAGGTTATAGAACCATTAGTTTTCCCAATATGTAAGCATCAAGGGGTAAGGAAGAACAAAACAGTCAGCCCACCAGCCAATGGCCAGGCTTGGCAGACATTGGGTAATGGAAGGTCATTTAAAGGAGGCGAGGATTCTTTTAGTCTTGGTGCTGATAACATTTCCTGGATTCCAGAATGAGGGAGAGTTGACAACTTCCATCTTTCAGTTCATTCACTCACTCAACAAGCATTTATTAAATACTAGGGAAAGACAAAAGTGAAAGTCCCTACCTTCAAGGAACTTATATTCACTTGGGAGATTTATATGATTTATATTCATTTGGGAGAGACAAATGTGTAAATGCATTTATTTATCTCCCCAAAATTTACCAAAGCGAAGTAGTTCCTGCCTTCAAAGAGTTTATAATCAATTGGAATAGACAAACATGTACATACACATTTTATTAACAAAAGCACATGACAGAGCAGGATGCCAGGTAAAATCGGAGAGGAAGGCACAAGCAAATGGGGGCATGGGGTCCATCAGGATTTATTAAGCACATTGTTGTGTACTTGCCCTGGGATAAGTGAAATAAAAGGAAAGAGGACACTCTCTCCATTGCTTCCTCCAAACTTATATGGTATAACCCAATTTCTTGGCTCAAAAGGCAGTGGAAGGGGGAAGGGTGAAGAGCGAATAAGATTGCCTATTGAAGATGCTGAAAAATCTAAAGCAACGCTGGATTTTCTTCTTTGATTCTCCTTTTCTTTACTCTTAGTCCATTCTCTTCCCATTCCTCCACCCTAGCTTGGAAAAAAATGGGGAAGAAGAAAATCAAGTTTAAAAAAGCATATGGGAAAAAATATTTGGTCAGCTCTTTGCCGAGTTAGCTTTCAAGGCTTTCTTGTTTGCTTAATCTTGAATTTTCTCCTGTCTCAGTGTCTGCTATTGAAATGATGGAAAGGTTCTGGGAGCGAAAAGCTGAAAGATTTACTCAAAGGCAGGTGCTGCACAATAATGGAAATTAACATTAGTTTTCCACCTGCAATCGGAGATTGCCACTTTGAAAGGATGCATGAAAAATGGGGAAATATACGTTATTGGTCACATTTTTCCTCTGTTGAGATAAATAAAGCTGTTTTATGTACTAGAGAAGAGTATAGATGTTCTTCCCAGTGTTATATCTCATCATCCCCCTTTTTCTTTCTTTTTCCTCTCCTTATCTAGCTGTTTTAGAGAAGAGGGGTGGCAGCCACATGCTCTTTTATACTTTGTGGTAAGTGACACTGGATTGGGGATGGATGAGGGCTAAGTGAAGTAGGGATCACAATGAAACATACAGATAAACCTTGAAGGCTGAGGAATGATGGGTCTGGGGTGGAGCTTAGGAGCTTTCCTGTGCTTCATGTGAGTGGCAGAAAGATTTGCCTGCTCCTGGTAGTTTTGGTTGGCTTTATTCGCATATAAATTTTCTGAAGATCTGTATTTTATTCTTTAGGAGAAGATGAACACCCTAGCTAATGAACTGGGATTGGGGGTATAGAGTGGGATTCCTGTATTATAACAGAGGGGGAAATACTAAATCATCAGCAGAAGAGAGAAATTGAAATTCTAAAGCTTTAGAGATAGTATGTTGTTGTTTAATTATTTTTCAATAAAGACGGACTCTTCATGGTACCATTTGGAGTTTCTTTGGCAAAGATATTGGAGTGATTTGCCATTTCCTTTTCCAGATCATTTTACAGATGAGGAAACTGAGTCAAACAGGGTTAAGTGACTTGTCCAGGGGGACACAACTAGTAAGTGTCTGAGGCTAGAATTTAACTCAGGAAGATGAGTCTTCCTGATTCCAGGCCCATACTCTATCTATAGTGCCACTTTGCTACCTAATACCATTTGACTATAAGCTTCATAAAGACAGGAGCCTCTTTTCTTGTAACACTTCACAAGGTGGTTTACAGGCAGAAAGTACTCAAATATTTAATTGAATTGAAGGTAGAAAAGCATACTGGGATTATAATGCCATCAAGCCCCTCTGTTCACAGAAGTACCAATTCTGAAGTATAAAACTCTACACAGAATATTAAAACAGATCAGGTGTTCTTTACCTGGAGTCTGTGAACTTAAAAGGTATTTTGATAAATGTATTTCACTATAATTGGTTTCCTTTACAATTTTATATATCTTGCTTATATATTTAAAAACATTATCCTGAGAAGAGGTCCATGGGCTTCACTAGATTGCCAGAAAGGTCTGTCCGTGACACACACACAAAAGTACCCCAATCTAATTCAAGTCTATAATTCTACAGGTAAGCAAAGTGATCTGGAATCTGAAAGATTACAGTCAAATTATGGGTCTCAGTTTCTTCATCTTTAAAATCCCTAATGCATTCAATGTATCAATGGACATATGACATCTGGAATAATTCTCCATGACTAAGATATAATTTCTCTTTAACCATAACTTTAAGAATCTTATATTCTTTCAAGACAGATCTGGGATCAGATCTGGTTCAGAAAAAAGGAGTGACATTCATTTATATTTCACTGTTGGGAGCTCTGGACTTGGGGATGGATGGAGGCCAAATGGAGTAAGCAGGAATACACAAATAAACCTTAAATTCTGAGGAATGATGGGGATGGGATGGTCCTTGGAACTCTCTTGTGCTTCATCTGAACAGTTTTCTTCTAATTCCTATCAGTTACTGATGGTCTCTCCCTCCTTAAAGTGCCATGCATTATATTTATTTGTCTGCATGTTGTATTCCCCAGTGTTTCTCCCTCCCCGCCAAGTGTAAGCTTGAGTGAAGCCTTTGTTTCATTTTTGTTTTTGTGTCTCTAGTGTCTAGAACAGAGCCTTAAATATGGGCTTAATAAATATTTGGGGAATTGAATTAAAGGAGATGATGAACCTTTTGTATTCTAGGCTGGTTGGAATATATCAGTGTTGACTTCAGTTTGGGGATCACATCTGAGTAGGAATATTGAGAAATAGAAGATGAATAGACTCAGGAATAAACTTGAAGCTATATTATATGAAGAATAGTTAAAGAAGATCTATCTTGAAGAGAAAACTTCTGCGACATGGTATGGAGAATAGGGAGTTATAAGAGTTGTTTTCAAATAAATTAACTAAACATTTGCTATGTGCCAGGCCTTATACTAAGTGTTGGATTAGCAAATATAAGCACATTCATGACTTTATTGGTAGAGCTTTGATTTGGTATCCATATTCTGGAAATTATATCCTTGGAACTATATCCCCAAAGTTACTAAACCATGCCTATTTTTTGATCCAGCACTATCAGGATTTTCCCAGAAAAAGATCAAAGAAATAGGAAAAGAAGCCAAATTATATATATAAAAGTCTTGTACTTGCCTTTTAAAAACAATGGCAAAGGAATGGAAACTAAAGGGAACCCCTAAACTGGAAATGGCTAAAGTAATACAATAGAATTGTGCTGCAAAAAATAAAATAAAAGAGAATCCAGAGACAATTTGGATAAACTGATACAGGGTTAAAAATGAATAGAACTAAGAGAACAATTTAATTTTTTTCTTTCTTAATATTTTATTTTCCCAAATACATGTAATGATAGTTTTCAACATTCATTTTTATAAGACTTTGTGTTCCAAATTGCTCTCCCTCCCTTTTATCCTTCCCCACTTCTCAAAATAAGCATTCTGATATAGGTAAATATGTGCAATCCTTTAAAACATATTTCCATATTTGTCATGTTATATAAGAAAAATAATACCAAAAGGGAAAAAAACATGAGAAGGAAAAAGCAAATAAACAAACAAAAAAGGTGAAAATACCTATGCTTCCATGCACATTCAATCTCCATTATTCTCTCTTTGGATCCAGATGGCATTTTCCAACTTCATTTCTTTTGGAATTGTCTTGAATTACTGAATTGATGAAAAGAACCAAGTCTATCACAGTTGATCATCCTATAATCTTGCTGTTACTGTGTATAATATTCTCCAGGTTCTGCTCACTTCTCTCAGCATCAGTTCATTTAAGTCTTTCCAGGCTTTTCTGAAACTAGCCTGCTCTTCATTTCTTATAGAGCAATAATATTCTATTATATTCATATACCATAACTTATTCAGCTATTCCCCAGCTTATAGGCATCCATTCAGTTTCCAGTTATAAACATTTTAGCACATGTGGGTCCTTTCCCCTTTTTTTATGATCTCTTTGGGATTACAGAACCAGTAATGAGACTGCTGGATCAAAATGTATGATCAGTTTTATAGCCCTTTGGGCACAGTTCCAAACTGCTCTCCAGAATGGTTGGGACATTTCACAACTCTACCAACAATGCATTAGTGTCCCAGTTTTCCCTCATCCCCTCCAACATTATCATTATCTTTTCCTGTCATCTTAGTCAATTTGATATGTGTGAAGTGATACCTCAGAGTTGTCTTAATTTGTATTTCTCTAATCAATAGTGATTTAGAGTATCTGAAAATTGTTCATAATCTTTGACCATTTATCAATTGGGGAATGACCTATATAGAATAGTGTTTTTAAATGCATAAAATAAAATATAAAGGAAAGCAATGATATTGAAATACAATGATCAAAAATGATAAAAATTAATAATTCATCATAAAAAGGAAGAAAATTTTCTTTTGTGTGACTCTAGAGGATATAGAACTAGTTTCAGAAAGTAGTCATTACAAAAAGCCACATTTCAGGCAAAAGGAAATACTTTCTAGAAATTAGAACTGGTCAAGAAGGCTAGTTCTTAAGGTAGTGAACTCCCTGACCTGGGAGAGGTCAAGAATTCCATAGGAGGGGTTCATGTGTCATACATGAATTTGGACTATATGACTTCTAAGACCCCTTACAACGTGGAGATTCTCCAATTCTAGTGTCATATTCTTACTGGATATATATTTTTGGTTCTCATTTGACTCTTCATTCTTTCATTTTCACCTTCCCCAATTTACATGCTGGGAAAGGATAAAAAGGATGGATTCTGGCTAATGTCCAAGTGTTCTCCCTCAAGTAGGATCCCCAGGAATTTATGCAATCATATTCTGTAGGGTTACTGTATGCTTCTTAACTAGCTGGAAAGCAGGGAGGTCTGACTAAGACAGACCAAGACTCAGGAAATCTATAAATTAGAGAAATGATGAAGGCATTCTAATGTTATGTCCAAGAGGTACTAAAGTTACAAGTTCCCTTAAGGGGAAAAACATCTCCCAGGCACTTGTCTAAGAGGAATTGTTGCTGTTCAGTCATATCCAGCCATATCACCCCTTTATAACCCTTTTTAGGGTTTTCTTGGCAAAGATGCTGGAATGGTTTGCCATTTTCTTCTCCAGTCCATTTTTATAAATGAGGATCTGAGGCAAATACAAGTAAGTGACTTGCCCAGGATCATACAGCTAGTAAGTATTTGAGACAGGACTTGAATTGAAGATGAATCTTCCTCACTCCAGCCTATTCCATCTAGCTTTCTAAAAGGAAAATGTACTTTTAATCTAAAGTTTAATTTAATCTAAAGTTTTCAAAATCTTTTACCTTTAATATCACATGGACAGAAAGGCAGATACATGTCCCTAATTTAAAGATTCTTCTTGAATATGATCCCAAAGTCCTCATTTTCTAGTCACATTACAAAAGTCACTTGGCACAATGGATTAAGAATTTTTCAGGTTCATCCACCCTCACCAGCACCTCACCTGAAATGGAATCTGCTCTCTCATTCCCAATTACTTTTGCAGGGTGCAATGATTTGACAAAGGCAGCTGAGAATGCTGTGCTTTTTTCTGTTTCCATAGATCATTTTACTCCGGGAATTAAACACACCTCTCCCAGCACACCAGTAAACATCTGCTGTTCATTGATAGCACCGTCAGGAGCTTATTTCAGCTCTGGCATCTGCTGTGAAAGCTTCCTTGTAGCCTCCTCCCTGAAGTTGTTTATACCAAATGACATGCTTGAAGCACAGGCCAAATAGTGTAGGTTTGCTTAGAGCTACAAGCTAATTCGATGCTCTCCCTATGCTTAAATGGACTTTCCTAGTGCCTTCACCTGGTCATGCTCTGAAGTATATCAGTTCATTACATTTGGGGAAAATACATATTAATGGGCTTAGCAAGAAACTCAGGAGGAAATGTGTTTATCTGCATTTCACCAAAAGCTAATGGGCATGAACCTTCTAATCTGAATAATTTATTTGGAGGGTGATTATGATAATGTGGGTTGGGCTGTATCTGTCATGTGAGCTTTGGCAGCCCATATTATGGCAAGTGATTGCTTTTATACATCTTCACCCTTTGCCTGGTTCAATTAGCAGCTGTTTGAATTATTGATTTTGCTTCTCACTTTATAGAAGTGGCTTGGAGTTATCCTCTGTTGGAACAGCAGAGCTATATGGGAAGTCAGTTTTGTGGGGGGCAATATTTCTTCAACTGTGAAAATTAGGCTGCAAAACTTAGCATGTTAGGGCTTTCTTAGCTAAATTTTATTTCTTAGCTAAATTTTTAAAAAGCAGCTCCTCCTTCTTTCTTTTCTCCTGATAGGCTCCTTTCCCTCATAGATTGAATAGCAGAGGACTACATAGTACAGAACCTGCAGAAGGTGATGTTGTTTGTTGTATACAATTAGTAGAGTTCAGTGATTCTTGGCTTTGGAAGCAGATGTTCAGGAGAAAAAACTGAATTATTTGAAGACTTAGTTTCTTATACTAACTTTGCCACTAACTTGATTTACTCAAAATTTCACAGCATTTTCCCTTTTTGTCCCCAGTTTTTTCATCCATAAAATGGGAGGGTAGGACTAAGATCACTAATATCTGTTGATGTTGAATACAGGAACAACAGATTGGCTGTGAAACACAATTTGGATCAACTAGGCTTTGTTGAATTCACTAACAGGGGAATCTCATATGAAAAGACAGAGATTTTACAAATGAACAGTTATACAAGGTTTTAGGGAATGAGAAACAGAGTAGGGAGAATGGCAAAAATTGATTGGTTAAGATCTCTGTTGCTGGGGCTCAAGGCTGATCTAGTACAATAACCTTTTTAAAATGTATTTTTATTTATTTCATTAAATATTTCCTAATTACATAAAAAAAACCCAAATCTTAACAATTAGTTCTTAAAATGTTGAGTGCAAAATTCAGTCCCTCCTTTCTGCCCCCCTCTCTCTCTTCAAGAGACAAACAGTTTGATGTCAATTATACAAGTGAAGTCATGCAAAACACATTGTTCATATTAGCTGCATTACAAAAGGAAACACAAACAAAAGAATATAATAAAAATGAAGTAAAAGGAAGTCTGCTTCAATTTAGACTCAGGAGTTAATCAGTTGTCTCTCTGGAGGTGGATGGCATTTTTATCATGGGTCCTTTTTACCCAGTATTAGGGTATCTTCATAATAGGATGCAGGGAGCTGGGCCATTTCTCTGAACAGGTTGTATACCACAGGATACCATGGCATATTCTATTTTGCAAAAGTTGTGTTGCAAGCATTAATAGAAAGAGTGCAGATATATACATATGAGCAAAATGGAGTGATTCCCAAAATGGAGTAGCTGAATCCACAGTCCTAGTTATCATAGTGTCTCATTCTATTCTCTTTTGACAGGATTCTATTCTCCTGGTGCTATGACTGTGATGAGTTCCTCTGTGGAAAAAAATAAAAGATTCCTCCACAAGATTGAAAATAAAGTAGGCAGAATTCAATCTCTCAAACGTTTAATAAGGATCCACTGTTACAGGTAGTATGAATGGCACTGGGGTAAAAAGAAAAATCATAAAGATAAGAGATACCATATTATATGTAGGAAACAGTGAGTGGACCACTTTGACTGAAAGAGGTAATTGTGAGGAGTGAAATAAGAGCAGCTAGAGAGTGCCACAGTGCACAGAGCACCAGATCTGTAATCAGGGACCCTCTTCCTGATTTCAAATCTGATCTCGAACACTTATTAGCTATGTGACTCTGCACAAGTCACTTCCTAAAGTTTGCCATAGTTTTCCCTTTTATGAAATGATCTGGAGAAGAAAATGGCAAACTGCTTCAGTATCTTTGCCAAGAAAATTCCAAAGAGAGTCACAAAATTAGACATAACTGAAAAATGGCTGAACAATGACACATATGAAATAAGGCAGCATAGGTAAGTGGGAATTCCCAAAAAGGCTTTATTTAAATGCTAGGTTGAGAATTTTGTATGTTAGAGAAAATAGAGATCCATTGAAGAATACAGGCAATCTTGTTTAAGTGTGTCAGACTCTGATTAAGAGCTCCTAAATAACTATGATATGGACTGCTTTACTATTTTTCTCTTGGCTTGAATGATTCCTGTCTTTGGGTTTAAGCTCTAATGTTCTTTGATGCTGGGTGACTGAAATATGAACAATTTATACAAGGTCAAATACCTTAGATAAAAATCTAATTGATCTTAAAAAAATTCTTGGCCTGGAATTCATGTTAAATTAAATTTTGATAAAGTTGATTATATAAGATTAAGTTGGTTTTGTGACATTAGAATTAATTGATTTGAAGTCTTTTTTTTTTGTTGTTGAAAACTGGCTTTAGAGAAGGGTTTTTCCACAGGACAGAATTGGAAATGACAGTAGAAGACAAACTTTGGACTTCCTAACAATTAGAACTCTCCAAAAATGGAATGAGTTGTAAGGTTCCTTTCCCTGGAGATCTTGAAAAGGTTGGGTGAACATTTGGTAAATGTACATAAAGGAGATTTTTGTTCAATTCAATACGTTAGATCTTTATTCTAGGCAAGGCAGAATAATTTGAGGGACAGCCTTAGAAGTTCAATATTTTGGTTCAAGACTTACTTTTGATACATGTAAACTATGTGACCATGGACAAAACTCTCATTCTTTCTGTGTATCAGTAACTCTCTGAGACTACAAATTATAAATGGGAATCTGCACCTGGGGAAAGGGTTTTCATAGGGTATGTGAGTGGGGAAATCCTCATACAATAAAACCACCAATCTGGACCAAATGATATACATGCAAATATGCAAATCATTCCATAGATTTCCTCAAAGAACTTACATTCTACTGGAAAAATATGAGTTAGACGAGATAGTCTCTGAGGACTCATCCAGTTCTGAGATAAGTCTGGTTCTCTCTCAGTCCCAGTCTGTGAATTATACCTACTTTTATCTGGGATCCTCCAATAACTACATTCTGTACCAACAAAATTGAACATTTGATTATGATCCTGTATTAATTTTAAGGTATATATGTATTACAATCTAAGTGGGGAGGTCAGCAACTCAAAGGCAGGCAGTTAGTAAAAAAACATGTATTAGACTTTTCCTAGGTTCCAGGGAACCTGGGAATACAGTCTCTGCCCTCAAGGAGGAGATAATACACATAAATATGTATATTTATACTTATAGATCTCCACATATATATTGTATATAGATACATACTTATAATGTCAATACTTATATATACATATATATATGTCATTTGTATCTATGTTTATCTTGTATGCATGTTTATATCTCTGTAATGTAAATGGAAGGTAAACTCAGAGGGAAGGAGGCTAGAAATCTCCTTGTATTTAGTTTCATTATATCTCCATAGTAGGACATATGGTAGGCTCTTAACAAATCCTGATTGGGTAAATGAAAGGCAACTCCAAGGGAGATGGCTTCAGTTATATCAGCCATGTTTGGGAAAAAAAAGATACTTGCTAGTAACCCTGGTTCAATTAAAAAAAAAGCTATAATAGTTTTGTGCTCTTCTGTAACTAGGCCACAGAGAACGTTCTTGTTAATAGGCCCTCAGAAGCTGCCAGGGATCCCACTAGGAGGGGTATCATACTTGCATGTGGGTATTTCATGTGACTCAGATTGGGAAAACAGGCTGTACATTTTTAAAACATAGTATCTGGTTTTTGTTTCTCAAAAGGAGGCAGAATTATGGGATTATGAAGGAAGGATGTTGAAAGTTTGGGGAGAGCTGAGGTCTACTCTGGAAAGGGGAAAGAAACAAACATTTTATTTTTTTGGTTGATTATTGTATATTTATTTTATTAATATTTCTCAATTACTTCTTTATTTTTTAAAATATTAGTTTTTTATATTTACTTTTATAAGATTTTGATTTCCATTTTTCCTCCACCCTTCTCTCACCTCTTCCCAAGAATGACAATCAATCTGATATAGGTTATATGAAATAAACATTGTATACAGCAGTTACTATATGACAGGCATTGTGTTAAGTGCCTTGACAAATATCTCATTTGATCCTCAAAACAACACAGCAAAGTAGCTGCTAAATCAGAATGAGGATGAGGAAATTCCAAGAAAAAATGTGGAAATTTTTAGGAATTTTTTTTTTTTTGGTGGGAAAGGGGAAGTTTCATAGTAAGGATAGAAACAGCTGAATTGAAATATGCATCAAAGATCTCATTACCTTATTTCTTCAACCCAAATGCATCTTTTGAACTTCCCTTTTTCCAATGATCACATTATCATACTTTTGGTCTTTTAGGTTCTCAACCTCTTTTTCCCCTTTGATTCTGTATTTAACTGAAATCATCTGTAAAGTGGCCAATAATTTGTCAAAGCTGATAACCTTTACTCTTTTGGATCCTTTTATTGCATTAGATACTACTGCCCATCCTCTTCCCCTGCATACTTACTCTTTCTTCAGTTCATTGGACTCTTGGATTTTTTACTTCTGAGTTGCTGAAGAAGGTTTATTCCACCTACAAACATTCTTATATATGCACACTTACAATGTTTAAAAAATAGTTTTCTAACCTGTTTAGACATCTTTTAGATGAAAAGTTCAATTGAATTTTGAACCTATTTGTTAAAAATATCAAAACACAAATAATGTTGTGGATAGAATGCTGGCCCTGGAGTCAGGAAGAGCTGAGTTCAAATATGGCTTCAGATATTTATTAACTGTGTGATGCTTGACAAATCATTTAACCTTGTTTGTTTCAGGAAGGAAATGGCAAACCATTCCAAAAAACGCCATATGGAGTCAAAAAGAGTTGGACATGACTGAAATAACTCAATAACAACAAAATTTATAAGAGAAATTGATTGACACGAATGAAAATTGAAATTTCTAACACAATTTCAACCTTTGTATAATTGATGGATGGAATTAGAAAATGAAAGTGGTGAGCCTAGGTAAAGGCTGAACATTTTCCTTTTGAATTTAAATACATTTCTGAGTATCTTTAAAAAAAAGTTATGATAGATATTAAAACCAAGTCTAGAAATAAACCAAATTTAGAATTTGACCTTTAATCTCCATATCACAAATTATTAGTTTTTAAAAGGGGGTATTTAATTATATTTTCTCATTAAATTATAATTTTAATAATAATATTCTAAGGAAAACAAAATATTATTAGACCATTAATAAAGAAAATATTTTCAGGGCATTTCCTTTATCACATCTCTTTTAATGTCCATTTTTGTATCATTAATACATGTATACATTTTTTGAAAAAGCAAGTTTATTTTATATTAATAAAGAAAATATTTTCAGGGCATTTCCTCTATCACATCTCTTTTAATGTCCATTTTTGTATCATTAGTACATGTATACATTTTTTGAAAAAGCAAGTTTATTTTATATATGTTAATTTTTTTAACTGATAAGGTATGTAATTAATAAAATGTTGGAGGCCCTTGTTCCTGTGTATGGATTACTCTTAGTTACTTGATAGAGATGCATTGTGGGGGGGGTAATTTGCTTTGTGAATTCAGATGGGCTTCAGGGCATGATTCCATTCTCCTTTATGGGAGAGAAAAATAGTACAGCATGTTGGGATTTACAAAAGGATGAATTAGCAAGAATGAATTCTAGGATATGGACATTGTTAGAGAGTGCTACCTTAGCATTAGTCTTTCTTGACAAAATTTTGAAATCTTCAACCTAATTCTAGCTTAATGAGATTGGTTGGTGGTCAGATCCCTATTTCTAATGGGGCTAAGTATGATCGACTTGCCCAAGGTCACTGAGTGAGTCTTTAAAATCTCAGCTCAGCCCATCCCTAAATACGTTATCTGCTTCTGTCTCCAGTGATTTACAGGTGATGGCAGGCGGCCTGGCTATGGCTCAGGTAGAGCTCATTCTGCCTCCACCGAGCATCATAATGTGAGTTCGATGTGTCTGTTAATGAGCAATCATGATTTCCTTTATGTAAATCTCTTTCCACCCTCCCTTAATGATATCAGGTTTGTTAATATCATTGTTCTTCTGACATGCCATCGATTACCATGCCAGTTATTCAGGGAGGTTTTTTTTTTTTTTAATAATTATTCCACTCTGCTCTTGTTCCAGATGGCTTCCATAATTGGTTTATTACTTTTGCAGATGTTATAGAGAAACTTCAGGATGTAAGCCAACAATGACTAGAAGCAACTAATGAAAGAGAGTTTTTTCAATTGATTATTCACTGTGTGAAAACAAATATATTCCAAGTATTAACTGAAGACAATGTGGACCACAAGCCCAATATTTCTGGGGCACGAGGAGCAAAATGGCGGTCATCTCAGATGGAGGGATCTGACTTTGGGGGATGAGTTTAGCCTCAGGTTTTTTTTGTACATATTTACAGACTAGTTTTTAATAATATCATGTTCTGGAAGCCACTGGTTGAAGTGGAAATAGTGGAAAAGCCAAGAGAGGTAAGTGAATTTGTAGTTATAGATCCTGAGTTCAGATCCCCATCGTGTCACTGCTGTGTGACTTAGGACAAGCTGCTTAGCTTTCCTGATCTTTATTTCCCTCATTTATAAATTAAGGATGTTGGACTAGTTGAGCTTCAAGGTCTCAGTCATAGATCTGTGATCTTTAAAGTTTTTTAAGGGGATCTCATATTTTGGTAGTTCTGACCTGGGTTCACTTCTGGCTGTGTCTTTAGGCAAGTCTCTAGGACTGTTAGTTACAGAGAAGGTGAAGACCTTTATTGGTGGAGGGAGTTTCTCCTCCTGGAAGTTCCCTGTACCAATACAATCACAAATCTAAACCCTTTTTCTAATTCCTTTCCTATTGTCTAAATCAGCGGTCCTCAAACTTTTTAAATAGGGGGCCAGTTCCCTGTCCCTCAGACTGTGGGAGGGCCGGACTATAGTAAAACCAAAAGCTCACACTCTGTCTCTGCCCCTCAGCCCATTTACTATAACCCGGCAGGCCCAAAAACATCCTCAGAGGGCCGCATCTGGCCCACAGGCCTTTGAGAGCCCCTGGATCATTTGACTAATCCCTATGACTTTTTTTTTTTCTGAAGTAGGCAGAACAGGTAAAGTCATCCCTACTTTATAGATGAAAAAAGAGAGGTTCAGAGAAGTGAACCCTGAAAGTCATTATATAGTTAGTAAGTGGTAAAAGTTGGGCTAAAACTGAAATTGACAAACTTCTAGTTTTGTGCTCCTTCTGTATCCATCTTGGTTACTTGGACATATTTTATCAAGTCTTGTTAAACTTTTTCCACTTGTGACCCTTTTTGCCTGAGAATTTTTACAAGACCTCAGATATATAGGTACATAAAATAAATATACAAACCAAACATTTACTGATAATAAATCTTAATTTTGTGACTCCCACATTCCATCACAAGCCCTTATATGGAGTTGTGACCAGTTTAAGAAGAGGGATATTAGATAACCTTTTAATCTCTCTCACAACCTTAACCTGCCATTCCCTCCAAATCATGGTGTCCTTGGCAAAGCCAGCTTCAGATGGAAGGAAGAACTTTTTTTTCCCATGGTGGAAACTTTTTGTTGGATTATCTGAGCTGTGGTCCTTGATCTGAATTCAAGGGCTCTTTGAGTTTAGACAGAAAAAAAATATACCTTAATTTTCAATAACATACTGAAATCTAGCATTTCTTTCACTTAAAAAAAACCAAACATAATTCTGAGAAGAGATCCATAAGCTTTGTAATATATTAGATACACTCTCCAAAAAAATCCCAAAACAAAGCCCTGTCAAGTACCTTTGATCCAGGGTAATCAATCTGGGTACTACAATTCTTTTGCTTCAGGAAAGGAGACAAGGAACCACTTATCACTGAAGTTTTATCTTCTTAATAGAATCATAAAGTCCTGGAAACTTAAAACGAGAAAGAACTTTTAAGGTCATTTCATCCAATTTTTTTTCTCTTGCAAGAATCATTTCTATGAGGTATCATCTGACCACTAATTGAATAACACTTGCTATCTCACCACTTGTGGGGACAGCCTGCATTATTGGTAAGCTCTATTTTAGAGGATCATCAATCTAGAATTTGTAGCTATATAAGAAGACATCTAGTCCAATCCTTCCATTTTATACGTGGAGAACTGAGGCCCAGGAATGACTTAATTCATTGTTAAGCTGAAATATATTTTCCTGTATGTTTTGCTTATTTTTTAAACTACTATCTTGGGGAGCAATAGATAAAAAAATTGCTTCTAGGATAGTGGATAGCCTACATTTGTCCTCTATTCCTGGTTCTACTCTCTGGAGTCAAACAGAATATTTCACAGGATGGTCTTTCACATACTTGCTGACAGCTAACCTGATCCTTGAGTCTTCTTTTTCTTTCAGGTGATCTGACTCTATTTTCCTTTTCTTGATGTTATTCAGATGGTATCCTTGAACAGTGTCTCTCAGAAATGAGCATGAGATTCTGAGAAGTGACTATTACTGCCTTATTGTTAGCCCAAGATCCTGTTAAATCACATTATTGACTAGAATGAGCTTACATTTTGTAACCTTCCTAGCTCTTTTTCAGACAATGCCTTTCTTTTCTTGTACTTGTGAAGTTGATTTTTTGAACCCAGGTGTAAGATTTTATTATATTTTTATTGAATTTAACTTAAATTCATTCCATTGATTTAGTCCAATAACATCAAACTCAAACAGAAATGGGGACCATTTATCTGCAAATAAAGATGCCTGCAGGACACTTATTGATTTAGTTATGTTTTAATGTCACCTATTTTATTGTATTTTTAGTTATTTTATTAAGTATTTCCCAATTACATTTTAATCTCATTTGAGCCCAACTCAGAAATATTATGACCCATGCATTTGATACCTCTGCTCTCATCTGTCAATTGTTTCACAGGGTAAATCTTAGAAGTAATTGAAGTCAGTTATCCTGTCCATGTATTCTCTTCTTCAAGCTAAATACCCCTAATTCCTCCAAGACTTCTTTGCATGACACATAGACTTCTGTTTTAACTTAGAACATATTCTTTCTTGTACTCTTCCCCACATTTTTAAAGATATGTCAAGCCAAGAAAACTCCAAATGGGGTCACCAAGAACCGAACACCAGTGAAAAACAATTGAACAATAACAGTAACAACAAAGCCATATTCTCATTCAATATTAGTTCTGATGGTGAGCGATGATATAGGAATGGGAGCAATATCATTTTTCATGGTAGCTATTTGTCATGAGAATTAAACTTAGCTGTGTAGTGACAAATTACTTCACAAATTTAGTTCTTTTAGATGGCTATAATATAATACACATATCTAATAAGGAGGAAGGGAAATTAGTAAACTATTATGAAGTCAGGAGAATGACTGGGAACCATCTTCTACTTAAGAGGTACTATCCAAAAAGTCACACAAATGATTTTTAATGTAATTATTCTGAGCCAGAAGAAGAAGTATTTAAGAAGAGCAACTTATTTCTATTATGGTTTGATACTAAAGCTTTAACAATTGAATGTTTTTGTTGAATAGTATTCTGAATATCCTGGAGTTACATGTAGAACACAGAAATGTGAGGCTGGAGCAGTTTTTGATTCTTCTGTAATTCCTGAGTTCTTGGTCTCAAGAGTTCTCTTTGATAAGGGATATTTTCTTTGGTATATATATATGTATACGTGTATATTTTATGTGCATATATATGCTATTTTCAGTTACATGTAAAATTTTTAAAATTACATTTGTTTTTAAAAACTTTGAGTTCCAGATTCTCTTCTTTCCTCTCACCATTTGAGAAGGCAATTGTGACGTTATGCAAAACATTATCATGAAAGTCATGTTGAGAATGAAAACATAGATTTCTCCCCCCAAAAAAAAACCTAAAGAAAAATAAAGTTTTAAAAATATGCTTCAATCTGTATTCAGACACAATCAGTTCTTTCTGTGGTTATAGATAACAGTTTTCACCATAAGTCCTTCAGAATAGTCTTGGATTGTTGTATTACTAAGAATAGCAAAATTATTCACAGCTGATCATCCCACAACATTGCTATTATATTGTTCATAGTACATTCTATTTTGTATGAGTTCATGAAGGACTTTCCAATTTTTTTCTGAGAATGTCCTCCCCATCATTTCTTTTTTCCTTTTTTTTTTTTTTTAACACTGCTTTTATTTTATTTTTAAATTAATTTTTATAATTATAACATTTTCTTTGACAGTACATATTCATAGGTAAATTTTTTTACAACATTATCCATTGTACTCCCTTCTATTCCAAATTTTTCACCTCCTTCCCTCCACCCCCTGCCCTAGATGGCAGGCATTCCCATACATATTAAATATTTTATAGTATATCCTAGGTACAATATATATATGTGTAGAACCAAATTTTATTGTTGTTGTTGTTGCAAAGGAAGAATTGTATTCGGAAGCTAAAAATAATCTGGGAAGAAAAACAAAACAAAACAAAACAGTGCTCACAGTTTATACTCATTTCCCAATGTTCCTTTTCTGGGTGTAGCTGATTCTGTCCATCATTGGTCAAATGGAATTGGATTAGCTCTATGTTAAAGATATCCACTTCCATCAGAATACAGTATCATTGTTGAAGTGTATAATGATCCCCTAGTTCTGTTCATTTCACTCAGCATCAGTTGATGTAAGTCTCTCCAAGCCTCTCTGTATTCATCCTGTTGGTCATTTCTTACAGAACAATAATGTTCCATAACATTCATATACCATAATTTACCCAACCATTCTCCAATTGATGGACATCCATTCATTTTCCAGCTTCTAGCCACTACAAAAAGGGCTGCCACAGACATTTTGGCACATACAGGTCCCTTTCCCTTCTTTAGTATTTCCTTGGGATATAAGCCCAGGAGTAGCACTGCTGGGTCAAAGAGTATGCACATTTTGATAACTTTTTGGGCATAATTCCAGATTGCTCTCCAGAATGGTTGGATTCTTTCACAACTCCACCAACAATGTATTAGTGTCCCAGTTTTCCCACATCCCCTCCAACATTCATCGTTATTTGTTCCTGTCATCTTAGCCAATCTGACAGGTGTGTAATGATATCTCAGAGTTGTCTTAATTTGCATTTCTCTGATCAATAGTGATTTGGAACACTCTTTCATATGAGTGGATATAGTTTCAATTTCATCATCTGAAAATTGTCTGTTCATATCCTTTGACCATTTATCAATTGGAGAATGGCTTGATTTCTTATAAATTAAAGTCAATTCTCTGTATATATATTTTGGAGATGAGGCCTTTATCAGAACCTTTAACTGTAAAAATGTTTTCCCAATTTGTTACTTCCCTTCTAATCTTGTTTGCATTAGTTTTGTTTGTGCAGAAACTTTTTAATTTGGTGTAATCAAAATTTTCTATTTTGTGATTAATGGTCTCTAGTTCTCCTTTGGACACAAATTCCTTCCTCCTCCACAAGTCTGAGAGGTAAACCATCCCATGTTCCTCCAATTTATTTATGATTTCGTTCTTTATGCCTAAATCTTGGACCCATTTTGATCTTATCTTAGTATGTGGTGTTAAATGTGGGTCCATGCCTAGTTTCTGCCATACTAAATTCCAGTTTTCCCAGCAGTTTTTGTCAAATAATGAATTCTTATCCCAAAAGTTGGGATGTTTGGGTTTGTCAAACACTACCCATCATTTCTTATTTAAAATGGTATTCCATCATAATCACGTATCACAGTCTATTCAGCCATTTCCTAATGGTGGGCATCCCCTCAATTTCCATTGTTTTCCCTGAGAAGAAAGCTGCTATAAATATTTTTGTACATATAGATCAACAAGTACTATTTTCTAGAGGATGAAAACTGGCTCTGATAATTCAGAAACTTTAAGTCTCTGATACTGACTTGATTTATGACTTTGGGTGAAGTTCTATATTTCTATATCTTGCTTTACTATCTGTGAAATGAAAATGAGGATTACCAAAATTCTTTTATTTTCTTTATTTGTTAATAGAAACAGTTAAGTGTCACAGTCGATAGAGCACTAGTCCTGAAGTCAGAAGGCTTGAATTCAAATCTAGTCTCATTCACTTATTAGCTATGTAGCCCCTGTACAAGTCACTTAACACTTTGTCTTGCCTTGGTTTTCTCATCTGTAAAATGAAGCTAATTATAGCACTTACTCCAAGATCTTTCTTTATAAAGATCTAATGGGATGTTAGTAGAATACTCTGTAAACTTTAAAGTGTTATATAAATGCTATTATTTTTATATCATTATCATTGCTATTATTGGAAATGCTTTGGATGGAGATCCTAACTTACTCCCCCAGGTTTGTTTATATTTATTCATTTTTTACTAGGTTGTTGATCTGGTGGATTTAGTAAACAAAGATGCAAGGGACCCAAGAGACTGCTTAAGATCTGAGTATATTAAATTGGAAAGAGACCTTAGACATTATTAATGTAAAATTTTCATTTTATAGGTAAGAAGAATAAAACCTCCACAAGTGGTTCTTGGTTCTTAGGTCTTTTGAACGAATGACATTGTTTTTTAAAGGATTTGGTGAAGTGTCTGCAATGAAGTAGTGCTTAATAAATGAGTATTCTGTGCCCCTTCCCTATTGCCTTTCCCTTTTTAGGTAAGTTTTGGTTCTTAGGGGAAATTGGTATTTGGTGGGATAAAGGTACCATGCAAATGTAATATATGTAGAACCTTAGATTTAACACACATCCCTTTTGGGATTTTTGGGTGTTTTTTTGATTTTTTTGTTGATTGATGCCTTGCATCTTTTTCCTTTGGCTTTTCCATCAGAATTCCCATTTTCAGGGAATTCATTCATTTGTTCATTCATCATTTATTTAGTGTCCACTACACTCAGTATGGACAAGTAGGTTGTGCAGTGGAAAGAATGTTAGCTTAGCGTCAGGAAGACTCTTTTTTTGAGTTAAAATCTGACTTTAGGTTCTTACTAATGTGACTCCGGGAAAGTCATTTAACGCTTATGGCCTTGGTTTCCTATATATAAAATGACAAGGGAAGAAATGACAAACCTTACCAGTATCTTTATTAGGAAAATTCCAAATGAGGTTATGCAGAATCAGACATGGCTGAAAAACAACTCAACAACAAAAATACTTTTTATACCATATTCATCAGTAGAGGAAAAATAAAGATAATTAAATCACGGTACTTACCCTCAGAGAACTTACAGTTCTTGTAGAGGAAGGAAAGAGGTAGCTTGGTATGAAAAAAGCATCAAATTTTGAGTCAGAGGATTTGGGTTCAAATTATAGCTCTGTTATGAACTACCCAGGTGACACTGAGTTGTTAGTTTGCTTCCTTTCTTCACCTTTTTATCTGTAAAATGAAAATTTCTTTTTATTTTTGAACATATAAAGTGTCTACTATATAGCAGAGATATATACATGCTGAGGATAAAAATATAAAAAGTAAGAAAGTTTCTGCCCTCAAGCAGCTTTCATTCTATTGAGGGAAGATAATATTTCCAGGGGAATGGTACTTAGGAAAACCTGTTTAGTCTGGGAAGTTTCAGGTAAGGTAAATTGAGTTGTAGGGAAATTGGTTGGCATATGCTTTCTAGAAATGGTAGTGCTGTTTTTTTTACTGTTTCCAGTTAGAGGCAGAAGAAGTGGAGTGATGAGAAGAAGTGGGGGGGATTGAGAGTGGGATGGGGAGGAGAAAAGGATAGTACAGCATGGCAGGAAGATGGCCAGAGAATAGTATAGTGGGTCTGAGATAGACTAGGTATGGTGAACTCTAACCAATTAGAAACCTAGCATCCTAGGAGTGGGAGATGGGTGGGGAGCTGCAGTGTTGGGTTGGAGATAGGGTTGGAAGGCAGTGGCTTGGATTCACATTGGCCAAAAAGCAACATGATAGATAGGCTAGATTTGGTGACCAAAAGTTTAGGATATATATGTGTGTATATGCACACACACGCACATCTGTCTGTCTGTCTGTCTGTCTCTCTGTCTCTGTCTCTCTGTCTCTCTCTGTCTCTCTGTCTCTGTCTCTGTCTCTCTCTCTCTCTCTCTGTATATATACATATATATATATATGTATATATATATATTTATGTATAAAGTGCTTACTTAGAAATATAAGATTCAAGACAGTTCCTGTCTTGAAGCAGCTTATATTCTATAAAGGGAGGACAATGTTTGCAGGGGAATGGTACTTAGGAAGAGCTATTTAGTCTAGGAAGTTGCAGGGTAAGTTTTTTGATTTTTGAAATAGATGGGGTAAATACTTCAGCATGGCAACAGTGAAAATATTAGTATTTATATAGTGTTTTAAGGTTTGTAAAATGCCTTACAGATCAAATGAGTTAATATTTGCTTAGCACAGTGCCTGACACATAGTAGGTGCTTTATTCCCTACTCGATTTACATAAAAGGCTCCTTCCTGCTCTGAGTCTGTTATTTTATATGACATATAAAATAATTGATGCTAATTAGAGTACAGTCTGTATGTAAGAGAAATGCAAAGTGTGATGAGATCAGGTAAGAGAAAAAGTATTTCTAGTTGAGGAATCAGAGAAAACTATATGGAAGAGATGGCATTTGATCTAGGCTTTGGAAGATGGGTGTGCATAACAACTTGAGTAGCTTAAATCCACTACAATTTGGAAGTTAAAGTTGTTACTGTTGCTGTCATGTGTGAGTAGAATTTGGGGGGATTATCTATGCCATGTCTCTCTTCTGTTAGTATAACTAAGTGAAAGCAATTTGCATTATAATTCTCTGATTAAGAAAGGTTTTATTTATGCTTTTTGTTTTTATGTCACAGTCATTTCCAGATAATTTCTCTTATTAACCCATTTTCAACAGGTCCTGAAAAAGTGTTAAACAAATTGTGTGGTCACAATAACTCCATATGATACCAAAAGCAACATTTCTTACCTGTTCCCTACTTTCACCAAAAGGAGGGAGGTGGATTTTTCTCTTCTGTTTTCTGGCCAAGATTGCTAACTAAAATTATTTAGTGTTCTCTTTTTCCATTATCATTGCCATTGTATATATTATTCCCTTGGCTCTGTGTAATTCACCTGATCATTTCATAAATGTATTCCTATATTTATCTAAATTCCTCATTTTGCTTGATTTTTTTTTTTTCTTTTTAAATTGTCTAAAAACCATGTCTATTAAGTCATCTTGTTAGCATCTTTATTCCTCCTCTCATGCTCTTCTTGTGGATTTTGGCAATCCTAATAAGACAACTTTTCCCTTGTCAGCTGGATCTGCATAGCCCCATGGGTTCTGGCTATGTCGAGTCCTGGAGACGTCTTTCTATTTGGTGCTAAGACACACAAGCTATTGGGGTCTCCTTCCTCACACAACCGCTGCCCATGAGGCAAACAGCATTGGACAGTCACTTCTCCCCTTGGAACACTTTGGATGTTAATACCTTTGACTGAATGCTCTCTGCCTTAATGGCACTGATTGCTTGACTAAATATGGATGATTTGGAAGCAATCATGCTTCTTGAGAAAACACTAGTAATTGGCAACCTGCTGATAAAGCTGATTCTTAACACAATGTTAATTTGTAATATGACTGGCTTTGGAATCAGAAGACCAAGTTTGGAATGTTAGCTCTGCTCCTTATTTACTTTCTGATCTCAGGCAAATCCCTCCACTGCTCTGGATTTCAGCTTTTCATCTGTAATATGGGAATGGGGTGGGGTGGAGTAGCTTCAATTTGTTTCAATAATGTTTATTCAGAATTCATTATATATGCCAGGTACTGAGATGTAAAGATGAACAAAATCTTTTGATTCAAGGTCCTCGTCTTCCACTGGGTGGCGGAGGTACAACACCTGTATATATTTTAGTATAATTCAAGGTAAGGATATGAAGAGGAGGCAAAAGAGTTCTAGGACCAAGATATTTAGGAATATTTGAAGAGGGAGAGAATATGAATAGCTTGAGGGAGACTACTTGGGAAATAGATGGTATCTAAGACGAATCTTGAAAGAACAAAGGGCGTTGGAAATAGAACTCAGAATAGAGTATACATCATGGCCATAGAGGTAGCTTGTATAAATGGAGGTCGTGGTGTTTTGTGACCCCACTTGGGATTTTCTTGGCAAAGATTTTTTTTTTTTGCAGAGTGGTTTGCAAATTCCTTCTTTAGCTCAATTTACAGATGAGGAAACTGAGGAAGGCAGGGTTAAGCTATTTGCCCCAGGTCACCCAGCTAGTAAGTGTCTGAGGCCATATTTGAACTTAGGAATGTGAGGCTTCCAGACTCCAGAGTTGGCACTCTATGCACTAGTTGCCCTCACGAAGATAGATAATGGCATACTGAGTTGGGGAGAGAACAAATAGAATTTGATTGCTGGGTATCTTGTATGAAGGGAAATGATATGAAGACATAAGGCTGGAAAGGCAGTTGGGAGCTAGATTAAGGAATATCTTAAATGCCACCTTAAGGAGATGGGCTTTGAGCAGAGGGGGATGACAAGCACTTTAGAACTTTATTTTGGCAGCTGTGTGAAGGATGGGTTAGAGAGGGAAGAAGCTGAAGGCAGGTAGAACAATGAGGCGGCTTTTACAACAATGGGGACATATGGTGATGGAATCTGACAGTGGGAGGATGGGACAGATGTATTAAATGCTGTGAAAGTAGACTCAATAAGATTTAGTGACATTGAATAATTTATAGGATAATAGATTTAGAACTGAAAGGGACCCTGGGCGGGGGGGGCTCTTATTTAGCTGCCTCATGCTTCATCTGAATACATTGAACTCCAAGAGAAGTTAAGGGACTTTCCCAGAGTCACACAACTAATTAATGAGAGCACCTGGATTTGAACTTAGGCTCTCTACTTCCAAATCTAGCATCCCAGATGTTATTTAATTCTATTAATTATCTCCAATTTATCCGGTATATGTTTATAGGTAATTGTTTTCACATTGTATTTCCCTGCAGTTAGATGGCACAGTGGATAGACTGTTAAGAAGTCAAAAAGTCCTGAGTTCAAATCCAGCCTCAGACACTTCCTAATTATATGACCTTGGGCAAGTTGCTTAACCTGTTTGCTTTAGTTTCCTCATCTGTAAAATGCGATAATAAGAGCATTTTAATAATTCCTCATCTGTAAAATGCGATAATAAGAGCCCAAGGAGCATGGGCTGCTGTGTTGGGTAAGTGAGGGGGAGGGGTACTTTGAATGATGATAGTGAAAAAAAGAATATTAGAAAAAGGACTGGTTTGGGGCAAGATGATGAATTTGGTTTTGAAAATGTTGAGTTATGAGGTAATAGCAGGACAACCACTGGTATTCAGCAGGGGGTAGGTAGGGATCATTGAATTTGGAGATCATTTTCATAAATATGATGATTGAATTCATGGGAATAGATGAGAAACCTAAGCGAAGGTAGGGAGAAAAAAGAAGTAGACCCAGCACTTGAGCCTTGGGAGAAAACTCTGGTGTAGTTTGATGAACTCAGAGGTCTCTTATTCTATTTTTCTTCAAAGAATATGTAAAAAAGTGTGGTGATACTTTAAAATAACCCTTTGAGAATGATTAAGTATAGCAATATGATGGTCTCATTATGGAGATTAGATAAAAAAGACAACCTAGAGTCAGGAGAATTGGTTTTATTCCAGATTAAGATCTTGGGGGGGATTTGCTTAACCTTCAAGTTTTTATCTTTCCTTTCTGAAATATAAAGGAAAAGGAAATTATCCAGTAAGACAAATTTATGCAAGATGCGAAGCATTTAGAGCCTTTTGGTAGATATTAATTTTTTTTGGGGGGAGTATAGTATAATATGTGCATGTCTAAGAATTGCTTTGAATTTTTCATAGACTAGAGTTTGTACTTTTTCCTCAGTACTTCAGCACTGACAGACTCTTTAATATCCAACTAACACTCTCCTCTTCCTTTTAGCACCCAACTTATCTCTCACTTTATTGATAATTGATTTTGTAGCTTTTTCCAGTTGGCAATGTAAAATAATTGCTCTATTAGAGTCTTTGAATAAGATTTTCTTCTTAAGTGTCTGGAAAAAGGACATTCAGGGCACAATTACTATGTTCTCCAACTTTTACCTGTGGCTCCAGGAAGCCATAGCCATAGCTCCAGAGCAGCCACACTCTAGTAAAACTGTCTCAGTAGATGGGTTCAGCGAGATTCAGGAATGACAGACCTCAAGAGCATCCATGTAATAGGGGTATCTACCCCAAACATGTGAAGGAGCACGTTTCCCAGCAGAAAGGATGGATGAGAACACTTTGTTCCAATGGCTGCTCAAATAGCTAAAGCAGATACTGTAAAGTGCTTAGGTTTGGCCACACATTGAAGTGATCCTGGAAGAGAGAGTGAGGTTGACTTTGTGCAACTTTGCCTCACTTAAATCCTATCCAGGTGCAAGTCAAGATACCACCACATGATATTATCGGTCCTCTTCAAAAATGAAAGATGAACAATGTTGTCCAATAGTTACAGCTTAGAAGGGGTTAGGGGAAAGAAGGTCATTCATATAAGAGATTAGTCAAGTTTTAATAGGAAAACTTTCTTGAAGCTGAATAGTACAGGTGACATAAAGCTCTCTGGGGGACAATCATAGCTCACATTTGATTGAGACACTTGTAGTGCTGGTCACACTGCGCCAGCCCTGGCTGAAACTCTTAAGTCAGCAGAGTTTGTCTTTGATGTCATAGGATGCCATAATATTAGAGCTCAAAGGGACCTTAGGGAGAAGGTCATAGATTTAGAGATTGTAAAGGGATGCTTGAGGTTACCTTGTCCAAAATTCTCATTTTACAAATAAAGAAACTGAAACCTTAGGGTAGTGAATTTCCTAGTCTGATATCACACAAGAATTTAGGGGCGGAACTGGGGATTAGACTTCAGGTCTCCTGACTCACACTTCAGTGCTCTGCTGTATCACATTGGAGTCTAGCTTCCACTTAATGGATCCTTTCATCTTCTTTCCTAAGCTCCCTGACTTTTACCTGCTTGTGCCCTTCTGTTCTCTGTAAACTTAGATTCTTCTAATACCTGTTCTTAGGAAAGTCTCCAAATGCTGTGCTCCACGAATGAGTTGAGAATAGGTTTGTGATGTGCAATCTCTTTCCCAAAGGATTGTGAATTTTAAGCCTTTTTTTCTTCCTGTGGAAAGAAAGGTTCTGTTCATTGGAAACCTTGGGAGTTGCCACCTATTCATATAGTAGTTAGCTCAGCTCAGATTCAGGCCGCTGTTTCCTGTAATGATGGGGTTTAGGAGCACTGTGGTGTTGTCACATTATTTTTTGAAGTAGTGATTCTGAAGAAATCATTGGAAAATACTTAAGTTGTTATCTAGTCTATCTTTTACCATATGCATGAATCCATTCTATGATCCCCTTAATCCTCTATTTGATTATTTTCAGCAGTAGGAAACTCAGTGCCTTTCTGGGTGGTCAGAAAGATTTGTGCACAGCGTTGATTTTTAGGAAATTCTTCAATATGTCTCCTTTTAACTACGTTGCCCTAATTCTCCTTTCAGGAGCCAAGTATTTTTTTTTTAAGCTCTTTTAACAGTTAAAGCCATCCATCAAGTCTTTTTACCCCCACCCTAAATCTTTTATTCTCCAAACTAAATAGGAGCTCAGAATTCAGGTGGGTGGATCCCATTATAGATCTTCAGGTTTGTCTTCTTAAACTCTAATCTTATATTTGGAAATCTGTGTGGAAATAAATCTTCAGCTAAGTAGATTGGAAAGGTAAAGGACTTGAATTTTTTTTTTTTTTTACTGGCTTGCTTGTAAATTGAGATATAAAATGTAACAAGTTGGCATGGGTTTTGAAAGTTCACAAATTAGAAACTTAAACCTTGTTTTGCTTCTTGGGTCCATATTGCAGGAATTAGGCAAAGCAGGCAGCTTTGTTTATTTACTAACCTGGAGCTGTGGAGAGATCAGCCATGTACCATCCTAATTAACTTCCCTATGGAAATCAGCAATATTCTATCCCTTGCCTTGAAGTTGTTTTGTAGACACCACATGAGGTCCTTCTAGGACCTTCAAATTGAACAAAGGGAGGAAAAGAATTCAATATGAAAATGAAAAATTAAATGGAATTAATGAAAAGAATACATGGGAGATGATCAAGGGATTGCTGGACAATCAGTTTTGTACTTGAGGAAGGACTATCTGGGGATTTCTATTCTCTTTTGCTGATCTTGAAGTTGCCAGAAAGCAATCAAAGGTCAAGGCAAGAACTGTGGAGGTTAATTCACAATGTGGTTAAATGTCAGAGATAGAAAGAACCTTAAAAATAATTTAGTTCTCTCCCTTGTTTTATGGAGGATTTTTAAAGCCTGTCAAACAAAAGTGAAGGGCAGCTAGATGTCATAGTGGATAAAATAAGTCAGAAGACTTATTTTCCTGAGTTCAAATCTGAACTTGTTTTTTGACCCTGAAAAATTCACTTAACCCTGCTTGCCTCAGTTTCCCCATTGGTAAAATGGGGACCTTGGAGAAGGAAATGGCAAGCCATTCTAGTGTCTTTGCCAAGAAAACTCCAAGTGAGCTCACAAAGAGTTGGATACAACTCTTCCTCTATTCTATGTCATGGGTAATTCAGTTAAAATTAAGGGTTTAAACTAGATGATCCTGAGATCCTTTCCAGGTCTCCATCTTTCATCTAATGATGCTTTATTGGTGCCCCATACAACTAATACTTTCTTAAATCAAAGTGAGAGCCCTTTTTGAAATCATAAGATTGTAGATCCATAATTAAAAGGCATCCCAGAGGCCAACTTCTTCACATTTATATAATCTTCAAATATATAATACATATAATCTTCACATTTTTTGATGAGGAAATTGAAACCTAGAGAGATCATGCAGGTCATGCAGAAAGTATTTGAGAGAGAATTTGAACCCGGGACTCAGAACCACTACTCTTTCCATCATTTGCCTCTTATGTTGTTGGAGACCATCTATTAAAAGTTTTGATCCTGGCTTCTTTCCCTGGCATTTAGACTTCAGGAAACGAGGCAGTAGGACTCAGATAATATCACATTTATTCATCAATGCAGCCTTTTCTAGGACAGGGCTTGATGCACACACCTAGAGTATACCAGCTCACACTAGCACTCTTTAGTTTGCTCAGTTTCCCTTTCCAGGACACACTCTTTAGGTTATAGTTTGACTCATGCTTTCTGAACACCCACAATCAAACCTCCCTCTACATTATACATCAACATAACTTCTGTACAGCCAGTGAATCATTCCTTTTGCTTTGTACACTAGCAAACTGTCAAACACAACACAAAATACTTGTTCTTGCTCCAAGTCTCTCCACTCACAATGTATACGCTGGCTTTCAGCCTGCGAGATGAACAGCTCCAGCCACAAGGCTTCCTCTAGAATATCAGAGGATCCTCTGAAAGACATCATGGAATTAGAATTGTCAAGGCCTGGCAATTGCTTGAATGTCAGAGATGGAAGGAACCTTAAAATATTGTAGTCCTCTCCAAGGATGATTCAAAGGTTGTAAACCTGGGTGACTGGGAGGATTGAGGTATAATCAGCAGAAACAGGAAAGCTGGGAGGAGGGATGAGTTTGGAGGTATGAATGAATTCTCTTTTGGGTGCCTGAACTTGGTATCCCTGTGGGCATCTTGATGGGGAAGTCTAGCAAGGGAACTAATAATTTAGGACTCAGATTTATACTAAGGATTGAGTCTGGATATATAGATTCTGGAGTCATCAGTGAGGATATAATTGAACCTATAGTAATTGATGAAATGTGGGAGAAAGGGAAAGTGAGGAAGTAAGGGAGAAGGACTAGGAAGAGGAAGAAAAAAGAGCCTAAGAGCTTCTGTGGATATATTTAGTGTGTAGGAATGAGACCTAAACTTTTTTTTTTTAAATTAAAGCTTTTTATTTTTCAGAACATATGCATGGGACAATTCTTCAACATTTATGTTAAATTGGATGTTAAATCCAATATATGTATACATATTTATACAATTATCATGCTGCACAGGAAAAAAAAAGAGAACCAAGATAAAATGCAAGTAAACAACAACAAAAAGAGTGAAAATGCTATGTTGTGAACCATACTCAGTTCCCACAGGCCTCTCTCTGGGTATATGTGGCTCTCTTCATCACTGAACAACTGGAACTGGTTTAAATCATCTCCTTTTGAAGAGAGCCATGGGACCTAAACTTCTTGAAGGATGAATTTATTAGAATAGGTTGGATGCCATTCCTAACACTATTTTAACAGAATCACATTATTCTCACATTGATCTTAGGTAACTTGTCTGTCCTATCATCTGTGTCTGGCACATAGTTTAAAAGTCCCAGTTGTTTCCTGAATTCCTTGCATATACACATTGGTCTTTTCAGACAGTTCCCATTCTTCCTCCTCAATGGAGCTGTTTCCCTGGGTGTCCTTAGTATTTCATTCTTGAGCATTTCTCATCCTGCCGGTGCTGTCCTCCTTTGTGTAATTTTAGTCAGTGGGATTCTCTCTCTTCTTTCTCTGAATCCTTTGAAATCATCTCCCCCAAAGACTGTAGTCAGACTATTCCTGGTTTTACTTTTCTTTATTATAAACTCTAGGATGTAACGGACACTGCTCTCCTTCGTCCCAAGGTTCCCATCATTTTCACCTGAGCACCATTTCCTCTCTGCTAATGAGAACCAGCAGCATTATTTTTCACCTGAATTAGTCCAACCATTACTTGAAGAACTGCATCAAGGTTATCATGGAATCAATAGAAAACCCCAGGAGTTCTTATTTCAGTTCTGGTTTTCAGCCAATGACACTGGCAAACAAGCAACCCCAACAACAACCCCAAATCAGTGTTACTTCTTTTTCCTCACTGTCTATCTCCTTTCCTATCTTTTTTTTCTTACATTATTACTGAGAACAATTTTAAATCTTTCCATGCTTTTCCCCCTGGGCCCTAAAGATACTCTTTAAAAGGGAGAAACAAAGATAAGGGACTAAATGAAAGCTGAAACGAACTTGCCCGTTTATCTTGGAAGTACAAACTTTGAGGCTCTTGGTAGATGTGAGTCTTGCCATATACCTCCTGAACTCTGGAATTATATGCATGCTCTTTGAAAAGGATGTAGACTGCCTTTTGAATGGGTTACTCTCTAGTGGTGACTGTATTTCAAGGACTATTTTATTATTCCTTGGAACTGAACAATGGACCTTGCTGCTTTGTGCAATTTGCTATTGATATGTGCAATAATATTCTCACTATCTTAGGCATACTGAACCCTGGAGCTCAGTAGAGTGTAAAGTTTTCTCATCATCAATGTGATGGGATAGTCTTTAAATGAGAAGATCACTTCTGAGCTAATGCTAATGAATCTTATAAATAACGCACAATATTCTTTGAATGTTTATTAAATGGAAAGAGGTTAGAAGGAAGGATTTATTCTCTCATATGCTACACTGATTGAGTATTGTGTTCCATCTCAGGCATCATGCTTCCAGAGGGGGGATACAGGACTGACAAACATACCTATATGAGGACTACCAGTTTGATGAGATGATTGTCACGTAACAATTGGATGAAGGAACTGGAGATCCAAGATAACTAACACTGAATATTTAAAGTAGTGTCAGGTAGAATGAGGAGTTAAATTTAGTCTATATTGCTATAGAAGACCAGTTGAAGATCACTGGTCAGAAGGAACAAAGAAACAAATTTTGGTTGACATGGAAGGAAGAATTTTATAATGGTTGGAATTGTCCAGTAGTGGAAGTCTTGGAGGTAGAGACCTCATCTCCACAATCAGAAATGTTGAAACAGAGTTCAATCGACTTTGCTTTAGAAAGGATTTCTTCTTTGGGATGGAAGTTGATCTAAAGGACTTCTAGGGTCCCTTTCTAAGGTTCTCTGATTCTAGAGGGCACATATTTTACAAAGCCATGTTATAAGCATGTTAAATTTTTTTCTTTTCATTTTTAATGTTTTTTTGCTTTGAACTTTTATGAAGTACTTTAACAGCTATGATATCCAAATTGATTCTTAGAATCATCTTGTGAGGCATGACTCAGTTGAGTAAATTGAGACTCAGATAAGGGAAATGAGCTGCTCAAAGTCACACAGCTAATTCATGGTAGAGCTAGGTGCATAATTCAGGCTCTCGGACTTTTAACTTAGAGTTCTTTCTACTGCATCACATGTCCTTATTTTAAGTATATAAAATTGTTTAAGGACAGAGTTAAAATATTGTGTTTAGTGGAATATTTATAATTTGGTTAATAAAAAATGAATCTGTGGATCCTAGAATAGAAACAGGACTTTACTTCTGTTTTTAGTCAGCATAGTGCTATGGAAGTACTGTGGGACATGGAAAAAAACCTATCAAAGATGAATTCAAGTTGATGAAAGCAAATGAGAAAAGGGATTGTTCTGTTATGAATGAGGCTCTATGCTTCCAGTTAGCTTGTTAAGCACCTTGTGACCAGACCTCTGAGATTTCTTTTTTTTTTTTATAGTCCAGTTCAGTTTGCTCCAAATGTTGCAACCAGTGCAGATATATTTTTGAAGGTTTTTTGGATATTTTTTCTTGCCATAGAATCTTCATTCTTTTTCTTTGGTACTCTAAGACGTTACAATTATACCTGTACATCTGATGGATTGGTTAGTGGCGTTTGGAATGAATTGGTTTGTTTGAATATTATTTTTGGCTCCTTAAGGGAGCCTCTTAATTTCTATCCATTTATATCTTTGTTCAAATAAGTCTTCTCTTAATTGTAACTAAGTTTTTTCCCCAAGATAACCCAGGAAGACTAGGATGATGGATGAGCACTGAACAATGCCCAAGAGTTCATTCAGATTTGATTCTAGGACCAGAGTAGGGCACTGTTGGCAACTGTTCCTTTGCAAAGGATAATAAGTATCCCAGAAACTTTTTGTCATGTCATAGGTCCCTTTAACAATCTGGTGAAGTTTATGGGTCCTTTATCAGAGTAATGTTTTCAAATGCATAAAATAAAATATATAGAATTACAAAGAAAACTAATTATCTTGAAATGCAGTTATCAAAATATAAAAATGTTCATGGACCCCTAGGTTGAATTTCTAGATTAGATGACCCTGAAGGACCCTGTTCAGGTGTTTTCAATCTTTTCCAACTCTTTATGACTATTTGTTTTCTTGGTTTTCTTGGCAAAGAGAGTGGGGTGATTTGCTATTTTTTTTTACCTGATCATTTTATACTGAAGAAACTAAGGCAAACAGGGTTAAATGACTTATCTAGGCTCACAGCGCTACTAAATCTCTGAGTTCAGATTTGAACTCAGGAAGATGAATCCCTGATCCTCTTTCCACCGCACCACCTATCCAGATCTAAATCCTAAGAATTTCTGTGAGCAAAAATTCCTACCTTAGTTGTATCACTAACATGTTATGAGGATCAAAGGAAGGAATATATGTATATATTCGTGTGTGTATTTTGAGCAATCAAGAACTATACAAATGTGGGATATGATATCATTATTGCAGTACTTGAAAAATTTGTAGTTTCTCTGGGGGGAGTAACCCCTCTACTGATCATAATCCTGAGATACTGATCAGAACTCCTTTATAACTTCATAGATGGTCTTTTAGAATTTCTGTGCCCAAAATATCCATCACTTTGCAACCAACTCATGTCTGGTCCTGTCTTTGGATGATACATACATACATATATATATGTATATGTACAGATATCTATATATG
Organism: Sminthopsis crassicaudata; assembly: GCF_048593235.1. Lineage (NCBI taxonomy): Eukaryota > Metazoa > Chordata > Mammalia > Dasyuromorphia > Dasyuridae > Sminthopsis > Sminthopsis crassicaudata. The sequence goes on along the minus strand of NC_133618.1, from coordinate 584,949,532 downwards.
TGTATATGTACAGATATCTATATATGTGTATATGTACAGATATCTATATATGTGTATATGTACAGATATCTATATATGTGTATATGTACAGATATCTATATGTGTATATGTACAGATATCTATATATGTGTATATGTACAGATATCTATATATGTGTATATGTACAGATATCTATATATGTGTATATGTACAGATATCTATATATGTGTATATGTACAGATATCTATATATGTGTATATGTACAGATATCTATATATGTGTATATGTACAGATATCTATATATGTGTATATGTACAGATATCTATATATGTGTATATGTACAGATATCTATATGTGTATATGTACGGATATCTATATATGTTTATATGTACAGATATATATATATATATGTATATGTACAGATATCTATATGTGTATATGTACGGATATCTATATATGTGTATATGTACAGATATCTATATATGTGTATATGTACAGATATCTATATATGTGTATATGTACAGATATCTATATATGTGTATATGTACAGATATCTATATATGTGTATATGTACAGATATCTATATATGTGTATATGTACAGATATCTATATATGTGTATATGTACAGATATCTATATATGTGTATATGTACAGATATCTATATATGTGTATATGTACAGATATCTATATATGTGTATATGTACAGATATCTATATATGTGTATATGTACAGATATCTATATATGTGTATATGTACAGATATCTATATATGTGTATATGTACAGATATCTATATATGTGTATATGTACAGATATCTATATGTGTATATGTACAGATATCTATATATGTGTATATGTACAGATATCTATATATGTGTATATGTACAGATATCTATATATGTGTATATGTACAGATATCTATATATGTGTATATGTACAGATATCTATATATGTGTATATGTACAGATATCTATATATGTGTATATGTACAGATATCTATATATGTGTATATGTACAGATATCTATATGTGTATATGTACGGATATCTATATATGTGTATATGTACGGATATCTATATATATATGTATATGTACGGATATCTATATATATATGTATATGTACAGATATCTATATATGTGTATATGTACAGATATCTATATATGTGTATATGTACAGATATCTATATATGTGTATATGTACAGATATCTATATATGTGTATATGTACAGATATCTATATATGTGTATATGTACAGATATCTATATATGTGTATATGTACAGATATCTATATATGTGTATATGTACAGATATCTATATATGTGTATATGTACAGATATCTATATATGTGTATATGTACAGATATCTATATATGTGTATATGTACAGATATCTATATATGTGTATATGTACAGATATCTATATATGTGTATATGTACAGATATCTATATATGTGTATATGTACAGATATCTATATATGTGTATATGTACAGATATCTATATATGTGTATATGTACAGATATCTATATATGTGTATATGTACAGATATCTATATATGTGTATATGTACAGATATCTATATATATGTATATATATATATCACTAGACCCATCCTGGAAGTCTTTAAATCTTGGAATCTAGAATCAAACTGCTAGCAGTCCCCTTGTATAATATTCAATTTAATTTAATAAGCATTTATTAAGTACCTACTATATACCAAGAAGTGGGGATAGAATGACAAAAATAAGTTAGTTCTGGCTCTTAATATGGGGAAAACACATAAACAGGAAAGGAGATACAAATTATGTATAAAGGGTCATGTCCTTGCCACAATGAGGCATAAGGGGAAAACAGTGTGAGTATTATCAATATCATTATTAATGATACCCATATGCTATTACTTGAAAATAAATTGATTTCGTTAGTGAATGCTTTCCACAGCTATAAATTGTAACCATTCTATTTCTATTTAATAAATAGTTAAAAAACCTTTTCTAAGTGCCTAAAATAAGACAAGTATTGGGAATACAAAGATAAAAAAAATGACACAGTCCCCCATACTCAAGCCACTTACATTCTACTTGGGTAGGTAGGACATGTACACAGATTATATGAAGTAGGGAGTAATGAGGAGAAAGAAAAAAAAATCTAAACAATATTTTCTGGGCTAGCCAAAAGAGGAGAGAACACTTTTAAAAGCAGGATCAGGGAAGGTTTCATGGAAGAGATAACAACTAAGCTAAATCTTGAAGGAAGTTATATTTAAGTAAATAGGGAACAAGGAAACATTGATTAAGCACATATAGTGTGTTAGGTAGTATAGAAATATTATCTTATTTGATCCTCACAACAGCTGTGGGAGGTAGGTGCTATTATTATCCCTATTTTACAGATGAGGAAACTGAGGTACACAGGGTGAAGTGTGTTGCTCAGGATCACATAGATAGTGGATTTGAACTCAAGTTTTCCTTACTCCAAATGCAATGCTGTATCTGCTTAGCCACTTAAAATACTCATAATTTGAACCCTAACTTTTCTTTGCTTTTAAGATTGGTTCTCTGAGGTGAGTGCATCACTGCACATTTTTGTAAATTCTTACTGCTAATCTATGCCAGTCTGTGGCAAGGACATGGCCCTTCATACATAATTTGTATCTCCTTTCCTGTCTATGTGGTTTCCTCACTGTAAGAGACAGTACTAACTTTTTTTTTTGTCATTCTATCCTCACTGCTTGGTATATAGTAAGTACTTAATAAATGCTTATTAAATTAAATTGAATATTATACAAGGGGATTGCAAATTCTAGCAGATTTCACCAAGATTTAAATTGAAAATACTTTTCTGCCTCTTCCTACTCCCCACAATTTCTTCTATCAAAGTCTATTAACTATTCTCTTGCCATAAAAGTCTGAGAGAATCCTAGACTATTGAGGACAACAGTATGATTTTTGTAAATTCTTTCTGCTAATCTATGTATCTTTGTCATCCATGCTTCTTTTCCTTAACTGGCATCATTGTGCAATAGGAACAAAGTGGAATACAACAGAGTTATAGGGCCGGCTCATCAGAAACATTTATTTTGGTGATTAATTTTCTAAGGTATTCTCCATGAGCTTGCTTTCATATTTTACTTCTCTCCCTCCTTTTCATTCTCCCTCCTTCCTTCCCTCCCTCCCTCTCATCCTCTCTCCATTCCTTCCTTTCCTTCCTTCCTTTCCTTCCTTCCTTCCTTCCTTCCTTCCTTCCTTCCTTCCTTCCTTCCTTCCTTCCTTCCTTCCTTCCTTCCTTCCTTCCTTCCTTCCTTCCTTCCTTCCTTCCTTCCTTCCTTCCTTCCTTCCTTCCTTCCTTCCTTCCTTCCTTCCTTCCTTCCTTCCTTCCTTCCTTCCTCCCTCCCTCCCTCCCTCCCTCCCTCCCTCCCTCCCTCCCTCCCTCCCTCCTTCTCTCTCTCTCTCTCTCAGTCTCTCTCCCTCCCTCTCTCACATTCTCCTTCTTCCTCTCTCCCTCCCTCTTTCTTCCCTTCCTCTCTCTGCCTCTCGGCATCTATGCTAGGATGCTGATGGCCTTCTACCTTGTTTGTAGGCATCCCGCCATCCTCGCAGATGGACTAGAGATGATGCAGTTAGGAAATCATGTATGAGAATCAAATGTGGTCATTGGAAATTATTACTGACAGCTGTTCAGTGTCCTCTTATTTAGTTTACCCATCCTGGTCTCAAAAGGCACAGTGGATTTAGTTTGGTTGCATCTTAAAATGATGAGTCCTAATTTCTGGATTAGATACATAAACTATGTCTGTCCTCAGTTGAGCAGTTCGTACTAGGATTGAGATGAAAGGGATGTGTCTGTGTGTCTCTGTGTGTGTGTGCATGAGTGTGTATGAGTGAATTAAATCATTTTATTACAGAAGGCTTCAGTAGGTCAGAGAGTATCCATATTGCTCTAGATTGATCACTGCTGCTTTTAATGGGGGTAGTGATCTTTGGATTTGTAAGGATGATGGTAATTTGAGAAATTCATCAAGAAGGCCTATATCATCTTTATTATCTCATTGGTCTGGATAATTTCAGATCACAACAATCTTGGGATTTATCTAGAGAATCAAGAACTTTAGAGCTAATGAGGACATTAGGGACCATCTAATATAGTTTCTTCATTCTAGATTTAGGCTAGGACTCAGGTAGGAGACATGAGGAAGGAAATGTGGTACAATGAAGGAAGTATTGGTTTTGGAAGTAGAGAATCTGATTTTTGGTGCTGGTTTTTCTATTTATTATCTTGGATAAGTCACTTAACCTCTCATCTACAAAATGTGTGGAGTTAATGTCAAATAGCCTGCAAGTTTCTATTGAACTTAAAATCAAACATCCTACAATCTGTTTTTTAAAACATTTTATTTTTTCTCAATAATAGTTAATTTTTCCAAACATATGTAAATATAGTTTTCAGCCTTTATTTTTGTAAGACTTTGTGTTCCAAATTTTCCTCCTTCTTTCCCTTACCTCTTTCATCCCCAAGATAGGGAAAAAAGACATGAAAACAAACAAACAAACAAAAAAAGTGAAGATGCTATGCTTTGCTCCACATTCAATCTCTGTAATTCTCTTTGTAGATACAGATGGCATTTTCTATCCCAAGTCTATTGGCATTACCTAGAATCATCATATTGTTGAGAAGAGGCAAGTCCATCCCAACTGACCTTATTACTGTGTATAATATTCTTCTGGTTCTGCTCACATCACTCAGCATCAGTTCATGAAAGTCTTTCCAGTTTTTTCTGAAACCAGCTTGCTCATCATTTCTTTTAGAATAATAGTTTTCCATTATATTTACATACTATAACTTACTCAGACATTTCCAACTGTTGGGTTTCTACTGAATTTCTAGTTCCTTACCACTACAAAAAGAACTGCTACAACATTTTTTTTGCACATGTAGGTCCTTTCCCCTCTTTTATGATCTCTTTGAGATACAGAAATAGTAGAGACACTGCTGGACCAAAATTATGCACAGATTTCTAGCCCTTTGGTCATAGTTCCAAATTGTTCTTTAGAATAGTTGGATCATTTCACAACTTTACCAACAATGCATTACTGTCCCAGTTTTCCCATATCCCTTTCAACATTTATCATTATATTTTGTTGTTACCTTAGCCATCCTGAGAGGTATGAAGTGATACTTCAGAGTTCTATCATCTGGCTTTTTAAGTCATGGCTCTGACTCTAGCCGGATGTTTGGTTAGGAAAGCTTTGGGTTTTTCAATTTCCTAGATGCCCTTTTTCAACCCTAAAGTGGGAAGTTGGATTAGATGACCTCTCCTCCCATCAAATCTCATCTTTCCATATCCATCTCATTACTACAATCACAATAAATGGTACCATATACCCATAGCTACCCATTAGGTCTACTGAATGTCCCTATAAATACTCATGATGTATGGTAGTAAGTAATTCTTGTTCTCAAAAAGATGATAATGTAAAAAGGAATCAGAGTATGAAATAAGTTTACAAATCAAACATTTATTAAGAATAAATCATGACCTTCACATTTAATTATAAACCCTTTATGGGACTACAAAACACAATATAAGAATCTGGGCTTTAAATTAACAAAGGATTTTATATCTTGTCTTTAAGACAGAAGGAAGTGAAAACTTTAATAATTTTATATCATCTACTACTGAGTAAAATGAGTTGAGAGCTTGTTAGGTTCTTACTAAGTGCTAATGAAATAATGAGATATTAGGTTCTTACTAAGTGCTAAGTTGGTACTTAACAATTCTCTAGTTCCGGCCTTTAAGGGGAATTTTACCCCTTTGAACTTCTGGGGAGGAGCTTACATGTTTAAGAGGAGCAAGTTCATTGGTTGAAGTATTTCTCCCACAAGCCCCTGAGTTATTCCACGCCCATTCTCTGGGAGGATAAAAGAAGAAGTTAGAGTCTGGAAAGTCAGTTCTGGATTGGTCAAGGAAAAGACATCCCATGGATTTACAAGTGAAGAGGACAGAGAAAAAGATTCACAGAGAAGGATTACAACTGAGAGACGATCAGAACATTACATTTTGGCGTCCACAACATGGGGCAAGGACTTTTGCTTATCCTGACAAGGACTTATTCTGAGCCCTTCAGAGGAGCTAAGCCCAGGCTTTCACATTTTGGCTCCGGAACGGGACAGACAAGATCCAGATCTCAGTGGAAAAGTCTCTCTGACCCAGAAGCGTGAGTAACAAGGAAACTTTGTTAAAGAGCTGAAGTAGAATTTCAGTGAAATGGGGCAAATGCCTTCTGTTCAAGGAAAATGTTTAGAGAGCATTATTAAGGTTATGAAAAGCCAAGGATTGATTATAATTTTGGAGGAGATTACTGAACTTTTAAAAACTGTACAGGTCATATGTCCTTGTTTTTCTCTGGAAAAAGAATTGGATCTAGATGAATGGGAATTAGTAGGAAAGCAATTAGGTGAACACTACAATTCCAAACCAAACTTAATTTCCAAAGATACACTTCGTACCTACAATTTAATCCAAATGGCTTTAAAAATTGTTATTCTAAAGGAAAAGAAAAATCTAAGAAACATCTGACACTGAAAGAGCATGGCTAATAAGAAGACTGTTAAAGAACTTTAAAACCAGCAGGAATCATTGGATTTCCTAACACGAGATGAGACTAATGGACAATGGACTTATGGACATGTATAAATTCTCAATTTATGATTATTTGATCATGTTATTTGTTACAAACTTCTAGTATGTGTTATGTTACTATGTTACTATGTGTTTATGTAATCTATGTAATTATGTGTAATACCTCCCATATTGAAGGATTTATGTTTCAAGGTCATGACCACTCTATGTTCTAAATCAAAAGAAAGGGGGAGATGTTAGGTTCTTACTAAGTGCTAATGAGATAATGAGATGACAAGTGCTAAGTTGGTACTTAACAATTCTCTAGTTCCGGCCTTTAAGGGGAATTTTACCCCTTTGAACTTCTGGGGAGGAGCTTACATGTTTAAGAGGAGCAAGTTCATTGATTGAAGTATTTCTCCCACAACCCCCTGAGTTATTCTATGCCCATTCTCTGGGAGGATAAAAGAAGAAGTTAGAGTCTGGAAAGTCAGTTCTGGATTGGATCAAGGAGAAGACGTCCCGTGGATTCGCAAGTGAAGAGGACAGAGAAAAAGATTCACAGAGAAAAGTAACCTCCTCCCAGAGAAGGATTATAACTGAGAGACGATCAGAACATTACAAGAGCTCAGCCATAGCAGGAGTTTTCTTTCTTTCCAAGTGGAACATGAACTCCATTTTGCTCCCATTTTGAGCAAGCTGGCATCCCCCAGGTTTGTAAATATGCTGTTAGCAATGGCAAGATGGGCCCTTGGCTCACAAATGAAAGCTCTGAGAGCTTCGCAACCTGCTCATAACCTCTTTTTACTGCATGGGGTGAGGTAGCTCTTAACAACCAGGCCTCTGAATTGCCAACACATTCTAAAAACCCCAAAGCAAACACTGTCCCGAAACACAAATAAAAAAAGGAAGAGATTTGGCCCACAAAGGAGGCTGCATCATAAGAGAAAATGCCCCTGCACTAACATTACAATTAGATTCTGCTATCTACAATGACTGGATATGAAATCCATGCACTCTGCAGCCTACTGCTAATGCAAGTATTTGTCTTAATGCTTTGGAATATGGGAAGGGGGTGGGGGTGGAGGAAGTGAGAGCAATCAAATACAAAATAAAGCTCAATTGCTTGTTTTAGTGGATTCATGATCCTGGCACAAAGGCACAACATATTTAACAGGCCGTAGCTAAAAGCTATATGCACATAACAGCAAAGATGCTGAAAAATGCAGGATCATGGAGAGCTTGCGGGGATTGTTGTGGATGTAGGACCCTTTCCCCAGAGAGGGAAACAGCCCTCTTGCTTGGAGCTAAAGCAAAGACTGAATAGAATCCATGTTTTTCAGAATTCAAGGCCTCTCTTAATTTTGGCTGTAGCTTTCTATCCCCTTCCTTTTCTTTTATTCTTCTTTGTTCCTGTTTGCACTGAGTTTGGGTCGCTCCTAGCAGAGTTTATGATTACTGTCTGATATATAACTTCAAAGCATCTATGCAAGCCTTTGGAAGATGTATCTTTTCCTTGTATACCAGGGCAAACCTTTCACGTTTCCGCTTTTCCAGTGTCTCTGCTTGACAGCTCAGTAGAGTAAGGGCCGTTTACTTCAGCTATGCTTTCAACTTTTTGCTATGTAATTTTTTTTTCTTAAGGATAGTTATTCAAACATTTTCCGTGTGCAGACAAGCAGGGCAGAGTTTCCGCATTTCGATTGTTCTCTAGTGTGTCTATTCATTTCTTTCTAAATCTAGAATCTAAGAAATTACATGACAGTACCACTCCCCTCCCTACTCTGTGGCCCAGTTCTCAGTCACATTTTATTCAGGCAAATGTAAGTCTATGATCACTTCTGTCACCATAGCAACACTAAACAGCTTTGAAAATGCTTTGTTTACTAACTTATTTTGGAGTATCTTGTGTTCTCAATTCAAAGTTCAGAAATTCTTCTTCTTAGGAAGAAATCAAGATGTAGCAAGACTTTCATTAGAACTCCATATTCTTCCCAGGCCCATGTAGCTGGAAGTTGTCAATAGATTTGGAGGAAACTTAGGAAGAAACTTAAATGATGAAGGAATTGGTAGGCTGACTCCCAGGGAAAAGGCTCAAAGAGCTAAATATTTATGGCTTCCAAAAATGATAACTAAAAGACAGGAAGAAGAGAGTGTTTTTTGGATCTCGAAAAGATCTAAAATAATAGGAAGAAATATGAATCATTTAGGGAAAGTATGTTAAGAGAGAATAGAAATTGATTATGCCTAGTTTAATAGATGATGTGCTACAGAGAATTCAGTACTAGCAGAGACTTCTTGGATTTCACCCCAAATTATCTCATTTTGAGTCAATTTTGCTTAGAAGGTGGTCTCTCAGCAAGGATCCTAGGAGCAGCATCGTGACAAGTTTCTTCTGTGCTAAATTCTATTGTTAATCATTATTCCTTGTTCCCACCCATACAACTCTCTCTTTACAACCAGTCAATCAAAGATTACAAAGCATCTTCTTGAAATAAATGGGAAATCTGAATATTATAGAAAGAATGGGAGGGGAGGGAATCTCTTATTTTTTGAAATGTTTTAAAAGGGCAGAGTTAATGTATTTAAAAACCACACTAACTGAATGAAGGGGATAGCATCAGAAACCCAGAATTACTATAGGAGTTTTATATGACTTATAATCCATAAATGGTTATAGGCTATTAAAAATACAGGGAAGAGAACAAATCTCTCTTCTTTATTTCACCAAAGTCATTAGGTGGCTAAGCTGTCAATCAGTGATTGAGCAGCCTGGAATAGTGTTAATTGGTTATAAATTTACATATAAATATATAAATGTTGGTGACCACCTCGGTACTGTCAGTTTAGTATCAAGCAGTGACAGGGATTGCACAGGTTTCTTCTTCATTTTCCTACTTGACTATGGGAAGTTACTAGACAATGGTACAAGACCATATGGTATTTGTTGCTAATGCAGAGAAACTAAGCACAACAAATTGCTAACGAATGCTTTTGCTATTATTTACTGACTGTTTCCCTCACTCTACTGAGAAGGTGGAGATGGGGCGGGATGTAGAGAATGACATAGTAAAGCACTCTTCCAGTCAAGGTCCCCCTGTGGTTTTGTCCCTACATGTCCCAGTGTGGTTATGACCTCCGAGTGACAACGTCAATCCACTCTCCCATTAATTTTATCAGAATGGGCCCTTAGTCAGGGGGTGGCTGAACAAATTATAGTATGTGTCCAGGACAGCTGGAGTATAATGGATAAAGTGCCTGGCCTGGGGTCCTGAATTCAAATCTAGCCTTACTTACTAGTTGTGTGACCCTGGTCAAGTCACTTTACCCTGTTTGCCTCAGTTCCTCATCTAAAAAATGGACTGGGGAAGAAAATGGCAAAGCACTCTAGTACCTTTGCCAAGAAAAACCCCAAGTGGGGTCACAATTGAAACATGACTAAATGACAACAACTGTAGTGGAATACTATTGTGCTATAATAAATGATGAAAGGGATAGTTTCTGAGAAACCTATGAAGATTTGTATGAATTGGTGCAGAAGGAAGTGAATACAATTTATACAATAACAGCAATGTAAAACCAAACAATTTTAAGGGCAGCTAGATGGCACAGTGGATAGATTCTGGTTCTGAAGTCAGGAGGACCTGAGTTCAAATCCGGCCTCAGATACTTAACACCTCCTAGCTGTGTGACCCTGGGTAAGTCCCTTAATCCTAATTGCCTCAGCAAAAAACAAAAACAAAGAAATTTTAAAGACAATTATAATCAGCACAAGGACTAACCATGATGTGAAGAATCTTGTCCTTATCGATGGTGATGGGATGATAGACTCAAAATGCAGAATGAAAAATACATTTTTGGTGTGGCCAATGTGAGGTTTTTTCTTTTTTCAGCTGCATGTTTGCTATGAGTTTTGTTTTTTTTTCTTTTTCCAGTGGGAGAAAGAAAACTAATGCCTGTTAACTGGAAATGGCTAATTAAAAAGATTGAGTCATCAAACATTTGTTAAGCAGTTGTTATGTGCCAGGTATTATGCTATGTCCTAAGGGATACAAATAAAGCACAAAGAAATACAGTTGTTGCCTTCAAGAATCTTACTTTTTTTATTAAAGATTTTTATTTACAAAACTTATACAAAACATTGACCCTTGCAAAATCTTGTGTTTAAAATTTTTCCCTCCTTCCCACACCTCCTCCCCCAGATGGCAGGCAATCTAATACATGTTAAATATGTTAAAATATATGTTAAATCCAATAATATATACACACATATGTATACAGTTATCTTGCTGCACAAGAAAAATTGGTTCAAGGAGGAAAAAAAACTGAGAGAAAACAAAATGCAAGCAAACAACAACAGAAAAAGTGAAAGTATCATGTTGTGATTTACACTCGGTTCCCACAGGCCTCTCTCTCTGGGTGCAGACGGTTCTCTTCATCACAAAATATTTGGAACTGATCTGAATCATCTCATTGTTGAAAAGAGCCACGTCCATCAGAATTGATCATCATATAATCTTGTTGCTGTGTACAATGATCTCCTGGTTCTGCTCATTTCATTTAGCATCAGTTCATGTAGGTCTCTCCAGGCCTCTCTAAAATCATCCTGCTAGTTATTTCTTATAAAAATAATATTTCATGAATTCATATACCATAACTTATTCAGCCATTCTCCAATTGAAGGGCATCCACTCAGTTTCCAGTTTCTTGCCACTACAAAACCGGCTGCCACAAACATATTTGCACATATGAATCCCTTTCCCTCCTTTAAGTTCTCTCTGGGATATTGAGCCCAGTAGAAACACTGCTGGATCAAAAGAGGTATGCACAGTTTGATAATTTTTTGATCATAGTTCCAAATTGCTCTCCAGAATGGCTGGATTCTTTCACAACTCCACCAATGATGTATCAGTGTCTTAGTTTTCCCACAAACCCTCCAACATTCATCATTTTTTCCTGTCATTAGCCAATCTGAGAGGTGTGTAGTGGTATCTCAGAGTTGTTTTAATTTGCATTTCTTTCAATCAATAGTGATTTAGAGCACCTTTTCATATGGCTAGAAATGATTTTAATTTCTTCATTTGAAAAAAGAAGTTGTAAAGTATATTAGATAGTAGAATGTAGTAAACAGTGGCAGGGTGAAAAAAGAAATTGAAAGTCAGGAATAGAGTGCAGAGTGGAATGAAAGAGAGTCTGGCTGGCTTGGGTATTTCCTTTAAAATGGAGGTTCTAGGAGGGGATTAACAATCAAGGGGCCAGGCAGCAAGAAATCCAGTAGGCAGATCAGTGGACCTGGAGTTTGGAAAATCTGAGCTGTAGTAACCCGTATTAATCTTTTTGCATCACTTTCCTCAATACTAAAATTGAGGATAATTATAGCACCTACTTTTTAGCGTTTTGATAATCAAATGAGATAATATTTGTAAAATGCTTAGCACAGTATCTGGCACATAAACAAGCAAGTTTTTTTTTTCCCTTCCTCATTTCCCTGCAATACTTTAGTGAAATTCCAGAATAAGAAGATCCAGTGAATAAGGAAGGAATCCTGGGGTAAAAAAAGAGAAATGTGACAAGAGTTCAAGCTATTCAGTCAGTTCAACAAACACTCATTTAATATCTTACATGTTATATGCTGTACTATGTGCTAAGGACAGAAAGATGAAAAATAATCATTTTTGCCCCCAAACAGCTTACAGCCTACTAGGAGAATGAATGAATTAGTGAAAAACCACAATTGTTGAGCACATAATATGTGAAAAACATTAGAGATGCAAGCAAAGAAGTGAAACAATCTCTGCTCTTAAGAAGCTCAGGTTCTAATAAGGAGAAAATACAGACATTTTCAGAATTGAGCCAGATGGAAAGGTTTTATGATCCTCAAAGTGGTGAAGTACATAGTGATGCTTTCTTCTTTAGCTTTTGATTATAAATATAACATTTACACAAATTCACACAGAGCCAATGAAGGGGGATGGTGGATAAAGTACTGGATTGGAGTCAAGTAGAACTGGATGTAAATCCTGTCTCTGCCACAGTAATATAACTCTAGCAAATCATTTAACTTCTTCCAGCCTCAGATTCTTCATCTGTAAAATGCAGATAATAATAACACTTGTTTCTCTAGGTGCTTTTCAAACTTTAAAGCACTATATAAATGCTATCATTATTATTAATTTCTTATTATAAAGTAAAATAAGATCGAGGCAAAGGAGAGCTAGACATCATGCTCTAGAAAAATTTGAGGAAGGGAAAAACCTCTTTAATTTGAGAAAGGCTTCATGGAGAGGATGTCACCTAAGCTGAACGCTGAAGGAAGAATATCATTTTAACAAGTAGAGATAAGGACACAGTTCATTTCTAGCATTGTGGGTAGTCTGCGTAAATGCATAGAAATAGGAGATGGCAGGTCCAGATGAGGAAACAGCTAATAGAATCTAGATAGGCTCCTGAGTATAGAAAGGAGAGTAATATGACATAGAGCAAAGATAGTGGGATCCAGATTGTGTAGTGCCTTAAATGCTAGGAAAAAGGATTTTTGTTCTATCCAAATGGCATTAGGGAATCACTGAATGTTTCTAAGCAGGAGAGTAGTGTGATTAGATCTAGGCATCAGGAAGATAAATTTATTAACCAAAGAGGGAAGGATCAAGAAGAGTCACTGAAAATAGGGAAGTCAATTAGAAAACTATTGTCATATTCTACAGGAGAGAGAATGAGACTGTAAGCTGTTGTGATGATCAGATGGAAAAAAGAAAATGTCTAAGGAAAGAGCTATGTTGTTAAACTTGAGGGGATTTAGGAACTTGGATATTAGAAGGAGGAAGAGGGAAAAGTCAAAGATGACCCTGAGATTTTGAACATGGATGGACAGGAAAACAACTGTGCTATCAATAGAACTAGAGAAATTAAAGGGAATGGCAAGTTTAGGACCAAAGAAAATGAGTACCATTTTAGGCAGGCAGAGTCTGAGGTATTGGTAGGATACCCATGTAAAATATTCAACAGACAGCTAGAGTTCAAATAAGACTTCTATGTATATATTTCTTCAGTGTCTCTTACTGACTCCATGGACCAGAATACATCAATACTATGCATGGGATTTTCTTGACAAAGATACTGGAGTGGTTTGTCATTTTCTTCTCCATCCTTCCATTGTTTGATGTAGGAAAAGGAACAACTATTTATTAAGCATCCATATGAACAAGGCACTTTGTTAATTGCTCAAAGAATGTGATCAAATTTGATCCTCATATCAACCCTGCCTTTGAAGAGAGAATATAACGCATACAAGCAGCAAGGTGGTGAGTGGTTAGAGTGCTTGCCTGGATCAGGAAGACTCAACTTTCTGAGTCCAAATCTGACTTCAAACACTTACTAGCCATGTGATCTGGGGAAAGTCATCTACTCCTGTTTGCCTGGGTTTCCTTATCTATAAAATGGACCAGAGAAGGAAATGGAAAACCACTCCAGTATCTTTGCCAAGAAAACCCGGGGTCATGGAGGGAATCAATCTTTATGCCTAAGATTAGAATTCATTGTATTTGTTTTCTTTTCCCTTTTAACAAAGTTCTAAAAATTCTTTGATGCTGTCATTTATTTATTTTTAAAATTTTAAGTATTTTTTTATTTATTTAAAACTTAAATGTAAAATTAAAAAAATGGAAAAAGAGAGACAAAAAGAAAAGAAAAGAAAGCAAAAGAAATTGTCATGTGCCTAGCATAAAGAACATCAGGGAGAATTTAAAATATGGAACAATAAATTTCCATTTCAATAAAGCATATATAAGTAATAGAAGACATGGTGTTCTTAACTGTTCATCTTTTCTTTGTTTCCCTTAGGTTTTCTTTTGTTCTCTGCTGTGCACTTTTTACTTAATTTTTTTTCCTTTACTTCCCCCATTTTTTTCTACCCCAAGCAAGTTATAGTTAGGCATGGATATATTTATGGATACATATACACACACATATACATATGCCTACATATATACATACATCTATACATATGCACATACACACACATATCTAAAACAAGAGTAATATATATGGCTGACATATACTGTAGATTTTTCTCTTGCTTGAATCTTTTGTAAGCTTGACTGAGATCGTTGATTATTCTCCCTACCTTTTTTCTAATAAATTCTACTCCTGATTATTGTTATTATGTTTGTGTGTATCTTTTATCTCATATCCTTTCTAATTCTTCTACTTTACTTTTGAACTTGCCTTGCTATTTATTAACCACTCCTTAACCATGGATCCCTTTCTTATCTTTTTCTTCCATTCTTTTTCTTTCTCTCTCTATCTTATTACCATCAATCTACACACCCTATCCCTTTCCGATTAAACTAAAAACTCTTCTGTACTCCTACCTTGTATTCCCCTCTTTTCCTCATTCTTTATCCCTTTCCCATTAATCTACATGCAATATCCCACTCCTGTTAATTTATACATCTTTCTATACCTCACCTTATCCTATTCTCTCCCCACTTATTTCTTTATAGATTTTGGAAGGTGCTATTCTCTTTTTGGTATGTACACATACACACATACACAGAGTTTTTTCTTTAAAACATATCTGATGTGAATAGATTTGTAGATTTTTGGAACTATTTAGCTCTTCTCCCCCATCTAATTTCCCTGTGTTGGTTATTGCTCTTGTACATCATTCTTTTAGCATAATTAATTTTTAAATTTTTTCCTAGGCAATTTTGCTTTTTAGAGTCATATCATACTCAGCTCTACTCCAATCTTTCTTTTGGATTACCCAATTACTAATGCCAATCCTTTTACATATGATTTACATTTTCATATATAAAACATATGTTGTCTCTTTTATGTTAAAGTTCAGATTTGTTTGTGACAAAATTCTGAAAATTGAATGTCCATTTTTCCCATTCAATACTATACTTAATTTTTCTGGATATAATATTTGTGGTTACAACTTAGTTCTTTTAATTATTGATATATAGCATTTTAGGACCTGAGGTATTTTATTGTGGCTGTTGATAAATCCTATATAATTCTTATTGTGTTATGTATTAGTGTATTTGAACATTTTTGTGGTTGCTTAAGAAATTTTCCTTTTGATTTGGAGTTTTGAAATTTAGCAAAGATATTTCTATGTGTTTTCCTTGTAGGATCTCTTTGAGGTGGTGATGGGTGGATTTTTTCTATTTTCAAATTCTCCTTTTGTTCTATCACTTCAGGAAATTTTTCATTAAATTTTTTGTATTATTTTGTCAAGCTTGTATTTTTTTCAGCTTTCTAGTAGTCTATTTATTCTAATGTTTTCCCTTCTTGATCTGTTCTCAGATCTGCAGTTTTTCTTATAAGATGTTTCACATTCTCTTCAATTTAAAAAAATTTTTTTTTGTATTTTGTTTTATTATTTCCTGATCTTTTACAGCTTCATTGGTTTCCCCTGGCCTAGTTCTAATTTTCAAAGCGTTATTTTCTTCTTTAAGACTCTGGATCTGCTTTTCTAGGTGGTTGACTTAGTTTACATAATCTTCTTGTTTATCTTTGATTATTCTTCTCTCTCTTCCTTCTTATTTTCTTAGGATTTCTTCAAATTCTTTTATTTTATTCTTAAAGCATTTTTTTGAGTTTTATAAGTTCTTTTTTTGGGAGGGGACAAGTAGTCATTTAACATTTAACTTTGGGAAGGGGAGATGTTTTTCCCCTCTGTAATTTCCTTTGATGAACCTCAGCCTTTGCTATTCCTATAGTAACTTTCTGTGGCTGGGTTCTTTTTTCTTTGCTCATTTAAAAAAAAATAAGAACTTATTAGTGTAATCCTCTAGTCCTGGGAATTGGGGGGGGTAATGCCTCTGGTTTCACTTTAGTTCTCCCCAAACCAAGACTTTACCTTTCTGTAAATGCTAGAAGCCAGCAGCTACCCTGACCCACTACTTTTGCATTCACAGAGTGTACTAATTAATTTTCACCCAGGGTGATATCTCAGCGGTGCAGCTGGATCTGGCATTCCTCATTAGCAGGAGTTCCCTTAATCTTCAGGGATTTGGATCCTTGATTTCACATGCTATCTGAGACATTAAATCTGACAGTTCATTGAATATGGATACATATTGTTTGGGCTGAAACTACCCCAGAACCCAGCTAGTCCAAGAGCTACCTGCTTGCTGTTTCATCAGTTAGCCTGTTTACACTTTTCACTGGTTAAACCTCAGTTTGAGATTCTTTGGGTTTCTCCCATGGACCTAGGAGGATCCCTATTCTGACCTGAGCCTCATCTGTTTTTCACCTCAGTTTGCCCTGAAATGGAATTTTGTTTTGTTATGGGAATCTGGAGAGCTTAGAATTTTCTTATCTACTTGGCCACCTTCCCAAAATCTTCCCTTCATTCTTATAATTTTTTCCTAGCTGTTTCCAACACATTTTTCAGGAAGTCATTCTACTTTCTCTAATATTCCATTTTTTTTCTGATAGTTCAGCTGATCTTCTAGTCTGACTCAATCTCTCTTACCTATATTTTCTTCATTTCTCTATATCTTGACTTTCACTTCCATTTGCTCTTATAATACTATGCATTTTCAAGAGCAGGAGAAAATAATGCCTGTAATGTATAAAGACCATAATATTATGGAATCTTAAAGATGCAAGGAATCTTCATCTAACCCTCCCTTGTACTTAGTGCTAAAATCTTCCCTACACTCTCCAAGACAGTATCAAATCTTTGTCTGACATATGAAAACTTAGCCAGGAACTATGCTTTCAATGAGTTAATTGAGGATGCCCTCAAACTAAGAGATTTCCTTGTTTTTTTCCTTAATAGAAGTGGAATCTTTTACTTATCAGGCCATTTCTTTTTTCCTTCGAGGAAATGATCTGTTAGACATGAGAGAACCAATATCAGAGGAATTATAAAGAGAATTGTGTGCTTTTGTAACCTTTATATCCCTTTGTACCAGATAAGGTCTCTCTAATGTATTAAATTGGACTCTCCCTCACACCTTGATATTACTTTTCCTTCCCCCCTGCTTCCCAGTTCCCTCCCTGGTTTAATGCACTAATACAGAAGATGTCTCTTTGAACTTTGCTGATTTTGCTGTTTCAAAGGCAACTGGCCTATGGGTGAAAAGAATGTGAAGATTTATACAGGTGTGGAAATGACTTTGAGATGACACTTTTTGCCTTGAAAACTACAAAACTTTTATTCTTCTTTAAAAAGCATGGCTATTTAATAAAGATCCTCTGAATCTCTGCTGAGGTTCTGCCCATTAAAAGTCAGGATGGACTAAGTAAAATAGAATGAAACACCATTTAGAGATCTTCAAAGGCCATGGAGGTGAGCATATGTTGAGGAAATGGTTGAACCAACGTTCAGGGTTAGTTTCAAAGCCTCGGGTTCGAGGACAAATATATCACTTGTCCCTTTCCAAAGATACCACTTTATTTCAATCATAGCTAAAGTTTGTGGAGAATGTCCAAATCACAGGCCACAAATTTTAATAAAAGCTTGGCACTAGCAAGATTAGAGTTAATAGATTATTGATCAGCCTAATGGTTAGTGACAAACTAATTTTTCTCACTAACTCTGCCATTGGGCTTTTGTCTGTCTGGGAGGCCAATCCAATAAGAGCCCATTATTTGGCATTATTTTCTTGTGTCATGTAGCATATGTGTCAGCAGTGGCTCCGAACTGCTTATTGCCAGACTCGCTCTGGGGTAGTGATATCCCTGCTATTGTGCATCCTTTCCTGAAGCTGCTTTTCTTTGTTCCTTCAGAGACTGACAAATACTTTTTTCAGTATGAAATGGCCTGAGTTTGAAAGCACAGAGATAAGGGTTGTATCTGATTGTACCATCATCCACTAACACCTGTTATGGTTGACTAAATTTCCAATTATGTGACTCTATTCAATATTGGGATGAGGGTCCTGAAATGACATGTTGTTAGTGATCTTTCCTGCTCCCTAGAAGAACTTCTAATCTTTGAATAAATAACAAAGGGAATCTTTCAATAACACAAGTACTGAACTAGCTGCCTTTCAGAGGAGAAGATAGTGAACTTTAGGAAGGACACATACTCTAAACTCCCAATCACTGGTGTTAAAATGTAAAACACCAATCGGGTATACATATTTTTTAAAAAGTCGTCTTGTAGGCTTTATTATGAGATTGAGGTCTTGTGTTTGCTATTGATTTATAAAATGAAGAATAACTTTTTTAAAAAGTAAATAATAATAGCTGATATCTCTTCCATGTAGTGTTTCCCAAACCCTTCATTCCTTAGTGTGTTCTCCTTTATCTAAACTCAATTTTTTAAAGCTATTCACTCACATGGGACTTATCATCAATCACCTCAAATATCAATTTTGTCTTACTGGAAAATTATTAGCAGCTTGAAGGCAAGAACTAGATTTACACATCATCTGGTACAGGGCTTTGCCATGTTCTAGGCACTCCAAAATAGTGGTTGGTTGGCGATGGAAGCCTGACTTAGGTCAGGATTATTGTTGTTTAGTTGTTTCACTCTGTGACCCTGTTTGAGGTCTTCTTGGCAAAGATACTATAGGAGATCGCCATTTTCTTCTCCAGCTCATTTTACAGATGAATAAACTGAGGCAAAGAGAATTAAGTGGCTTTACCAGGATCACACCTCGGCAGATTTGACCTTAGATCTTCTTAGCTCGAGGCATAGAAATCTATCCACTGTGCCACCTAACTGCTTTTAAAGGCAGGATTATAGGTGGTGATTTAATTGTGAGAGGGAGCATGACATAATGGATAAAAAATTGGCTTCTGAGACAAAAAGGCCTGACTTCAAATCCTGCACTTTGCTTTACTGATTGTGTGACCCTGGATGAGCCATTTAACCCCTCAGTATCCTACACAGTTTTCAGACAATAGCAGAGAATATTCTGAATTGCTCTGGTAGAATTTGATTCTCATTGGTAATTTTATATATTGAGAAAATCTCAAATTCTGTTAAAATAACATTTATTTACAAAATTATCATTTTTGCCCTGATCTGGTTACATAAATGCTCTGGTCAAAAATCATCAATGGCTTCCTATGGTCTACAGAGAAAACCTCAAATCTATCCCTGGTATTGAAGGCCTCCAGCCTACTGACAACTCTGATGGCCAGTGCCCTTTGGAAGCTGATATTTTGGAGCTGAGTGATGGAGAGCAATGCTATTGTTCTCTTTGGAGTTTCCTTTTTAATGAATCAGATACAGAAAGGGATGATTGTTATGTAAGACCATTTGGGGTTTCTGTACTCCAGCCCTTCACGACTTTTGTTGCCATGGCAATGCTCACTAGCTCCAATTCAAAGCCAGTTGGTAGAAACACAACTTTTGTTTTGCTTGACTAAGCAGATTTGTTAAAGTGTTTTGTTGTGTTTTCTTTTTCGTCTTTTTTCCCCAGTGGTGCATGAAAGGAAAGTGGTAGAGAAAAATGCTTTTCAATTGAAAAAATACAATGTTTAAAAAGTCAAAGAATTGTGATAAAAATTAAAAGAAAAATGAATAAAAGAAATATATTTTCAGATAATTTAAACTCTTTATTGCATGGGTTGCCATGTCATTTTCTAGTATAAACTATACTTTCTAGAGAGTAAACCTGAGGTTTACAATATGAATAACATTATCTTTATTTTACAGATGGGGAATCTGAGACTTAAAGTAGTTATGATTTGCTTAAGATGACAAGCTTAGGAAATAAAAAGATGATTTTCAAATCTAGATTTCCTGACTCTCAAAGTTTAATGTTCTTTACACTATTTGATGCTCATCGTATTACTCACATCCATACCCCTTCTGTCCATTTCTGCTATTTCTACTCTTATGTTGACCCTAATTATTACCTACATTAGATATTATAATAGGATTACCAGGTGAGAACTCAGGTTGTCTGGACAGTGACAAGGTGAGAACTCAGGTTGTCTGGACAGTGACAAGGTGAGAACTCAGGTTGTCTGGACAGTGACAAGGTGAGAACTCAGGTTGACTTGACAGTTCTCTGGCTCAGACCTTTGGTTCGGGCCTTTAAAGGGAATTTACACCTTAAGAGTTCTAAGAGGAGCAAGTTCATTGGTGGAAGTATTTCCCCATGCCCCACTGAGTTCTCACATGCCTATTCTCTGGGAGGATAAAAGAAGGGCAGCATGGGGTCTGAGAGAATTGACTCTGGGTCAATAGAGTTTTGACGCCAGGCAGGCTGAAAGGAGACCAGTCTGATTTGAGGAAGGACAAGAGTTGGAGGAGATTCAGAGCTCCCAAGAAACCTGCGCACAGAGGAAAAGATTTTACAGACCTCCTCCCACAGAAGGATTATAATTGAGCAGACAACCAGACCCTCACAATTCAAGAACATTACAGTGTCCTAGCAAGTCTTGTTTCCAATGAAATCTTTTATGCAACTGCTAAGCTAATATTCTTTAGGCTTAAATCAGTCATGTCACTCCTCTGCTCAGAAGTCTTTAGTATCTCCCTATTGCCCATTGAGTAAAGTTCAAACTCTTAAAAATCACTATTAATTTTTCTTCCCTCCCCTCTCTCAGCTACTAAGAAGGAAAAACTTAGAGATGCCATTACAAATATGAAGTCATGTGGAACAAATTTCCTCATTAGTCATATTAGGAAAAATAAGCAAGGAAAAGGAAGAACAAAAGATGCTCCGCTGGTTCACTATCTGGTTATGGATAGCACTCTTCATGATGAGTCCTCTGGGATTGTGTGTGTCATTGTGCTAATCAGAGTTACTAAGTCTTTCACAGTTGATTATCTTTACAATATTGCTGTTGCTGTATAAATTGTTCTCCTGCTTCTACAGACTTCACTTTACGTTGGATTATATAAGTCCTTCCAGGTTTTATGAAACTATCTTCATTTAAAGACATTCAGGGCGCTCTGTTATTTTACAGCATTATATCGTATTCTTTGTACCACCAGCCTTCTCATGATGCTTTGCTTCCCATACTTCAGATATGTCCTTAAATATACCCTGTGCTTGCTTATTTTTGTGGAGTTGCTTATGAAATTACTGTTTTGAATGTCCTTCTCTTTTTTTTTTCCTGTGGATCTTCTCTCTATCCCTAGAAGCCCAAGCAAATTTTTACTTTTTTCATGATCTTTCCTTGTTTTTAACACTTTCTGGTTAGTCATGTTCCCATCCTGGGCCTCCAGAAAGAACTTTGTTTTGTTCCAGTGCAATATCTTTTGCTGGGGAGTGGGGGGTTCTTGGACGTATCAGTACAACTATATAATGTACTCCCAGCAGGAAAAGTAGTTTTATCAGAGCAGATTATCAATTTACCTGTAAATTGTAATCATAGAATCCTCAGTTTAGGAGTAGAAGGGATCTTAGAGGTCATCTAGTCTTACAATCTTGACTGGGAGACCTGGAAAGACAAATGACTTGCCATGGTACACAAGCAGGACTTTTCCTGACTCCAAGGTCACTCTTACCTACTATTCTAATTGCCAGTCTTAAATGTAATTATCTTTTGAATAACAGTTATCTCTGTGTCTCATCCTCCAACTAGATGGTAGACTCCCTAAGGGCAGAGATCATCTTATCTTAATTCTCACATCCCCAACATCTACTATAGTACTCTGTATAAAGCAGGAGTTTAATATATGTTGGTTTATTGAATAGAATTGAATACCTCTTGAGTATAACGTAAGGTCCACTTGGACATGGAGCGTATCTTGAGTTAATAATTTAAGTATTTAAAAAGCTAACAAAAACACAACTCAACAAATTTTCTATATTCTATAGAATCAAAGATAATCAAGTGAAGTAGATAGCTCAAGACTAACCATATGCAGTTTTATATTTTCTGCACTTAGATGATGTCTGGCATGTTGTAGATATTTTTGGATTGAATTGGATTGAATATATAGCACTGTCTTTGGGGACATTGTCTTGTGTATTTAATGTTATGTGCATGCTGCATTTATCTCATTGTGATGGTTAATCCAAGAGATAAGTTATTTATTATTTATTAATTAACTTATTATTAATTATTAAAGGTTTTTATTTTCAAAACACATACATAGATAACTTTCAACATTCACTCTTTCAAAACCTTGTGTTACAATTTTTTTCCTTCCTTCTCCCTACCCCCTTCCGTAGATGGCAAGTAATCCAATATATGTTAAACATTGTGAAATTCTTCCATACATATTTCCACAATTATCATGCTGCACAGAAAAATCAGATCAAAAAAGAAAAAAAAAATGAGGAAGAAAACAAAATGCAAGCAAACAACAAAAAAGGTGATTACTATCTTGTAATCCATAGTCAGTTCCCAAGTCCTCTCTCTGGTGTAGATGGCTCTTCATCACAAGATCATTGGAACTGGTCTGAATCACCTCATTGTTGAAAAAAGCCAAGTCCATCAGAACTGATCATTGTATAGTTTTGTTGTTGCCATGTACGATGATCTGTTTCTGCTCATTTCACTTAGCATCAGTTCATGTAAGTCTCTCCAAGTCTTTTTGAAATCATTCTGCTTATTATTTCTTACTGAACAATAATATTCCATAACATTCATATACTATAACTTTGCTCAACCATTCTCCAACTGATGGGCATCCACTCACTTTCCAGTTTCTTGCCTTACAAAAAGGGCTGCCACAAATGTTTTTGCACATGTGGATCCCTTTCCCTCCTTTAAGATAGATCTCTTTGGGATACAGACCCAGTAGAAATTCTGCTGGATCAAAAGGTTTGCACAGTTTGATAGCCCTTTGGGCTAGTTTCAAATTGCTCTCCAGAATGATTGAATCAGTTCACAACTCCAACAATATATTAGCATTCCAGTTCTCCCACATCCCCTCCAACATACATCATTATCTTTTTCTGTCATCTTAACCAATAAAAGATATGCTTTTGTATTTTGTATGTTGTCCTTTTTATGTAGTACTTTTTAAAAGTCAAAATATATTTATTCAACATATTGTTTACTCTTGACTTATTCAGGAAGATGAGAGGAAATCATTCTTCTTAGAGGTGGATTCATTTTCTTTGTGGTGTAGAGGGATTTATAGTTGTTTGATCCAACTCAACAAGCATTTTTTCAGTATCTGTAATGGACAAAATCCTATGCTAGACACTATGGTATTTTTGTCTATGTATAGACAAAACAAGAAGATAGTTCCTCTTGTTTGGGAGCTTACATTCTAGGAGAGAGACATTATATATAAACTGATAACTGTACCTGCCTGATTATTTGAAGGAGAGCAATAACTGGGACAAGAAATGCTTTCTATATAAAGTAGCATTTAATTTGAATCTTGAAAGAATTCAAGGATTCTAAAAGGCACAAATAGGGAAGGAACACATTCCAATTATGGGGTCTGTACAGAGGGATGGGGCTGGGTGGAGTCATGGATATAGAGAATAGAAAGAAGGCTAGTATTGTGTTGGATATCCTTCCTGATGTTGATAAATATTATTGGCACACAAACTACCCTGAAAGAGGCAGAACTCACAGTCAGTTCAAACTACTACCATAGACTTGTTCACGCCTCTTCTCAGTCTTAATAACGACATCATGAGTCCCTGACCTGAAAACCCTTGGTAGTAACAATAACCACCATTTAAATCACTAATTCTTTCTACTAAATATTAAGAAGAGCAATTCCCATGGAGTAGAGCTACCATCCTCACTATCGATCATACTAATACTCACTGATGGAATCCAAGGGTTATGGGAACAACAGAACCTCAGAGATCCCTGTCCTTCTTCTAGCCCAGTCCTGGGGGCAACAACCAGGAAAGCAATTTTTTTGAAGAAGGAGCAGATATCCCCATCAACTGTAGCCTATGGGATCAATAAGCAACTTAACCAAAAAATCAAGGAACCTTGAGGAGAGATAGGCAGGATGTTCCTGGCAAATCAAATTGCTGCTACATGTTGATCATCACTTTTCCTTGGACCCAGTTCACTAAGCTCAAAAGCTCAAAAGAAGTAACCCTAAGACAACTGACCCTAGTCTAGGATCTTAACCATTATTAAAGCAAGTGAATTATCCTTGTGTGACCTGGCAACTGTTTCTGTATGTGCTGGAGCCCTTCCCTCCTTAGGAACCACAGCCACTGATGAACTTGAAAAGAAATTCTCACCACCAAAATCTCTGGCACCATAGAATGGTTCAACATAAGGAATGAATATGATCTTATAAGTAGAAGTTTCATTAAATAAGATGCACTACAGTCTGCTTTGCTCTGTAGCTGTACACTAAGACATTTTCCCATCAAACTTGCAATCTAAATCTCCTATATTTGTTATCTTTCTCAGTAGAATGTGATCTTTTTTCAAATGGGAACTGTCTTATTTTTTGTGTTTATCCTCAGCATTTAACCCACTCATTGAACACAGGAAATGTTAATAAATGCTTATTAATTTATTCATAAAAATCTAAGTTTAGATCATAGCTCTAATTACTCCTTGTCTTTGTCTTATAGAACAAATCACTTT
This sequence comes from Sminthopsis crassicaudata, assembly GCF_048593235.1. Classification (NCBI taxonomy): domain Eukaryota; kingdom Metazoa; phylum Chordata; class Mammalia; order Dasyuromorphia; family Dasyuridae; genus Sminthopsis; species Sminthopsis crassicaudata. The sequence continues at coordinate 584,924,486 of NC_133618.1, read as the reverse complement.
ATATCCTTGAGTGTTCACTCTTTTGCCATTTGCAATAATAATAAAAGCTAACATTTATATTTTGTAGTTAGTTATGTCTTATTCTATGAACCCACAGGGGTTATTTTTTCTAAATTTATTTTATTTGAACAAAGAGAATAAGAAAAAAAAGAAAAACAGAAAAACAATATAAAACAAAATGAAACAAAATAAAAAAGAACAGTATCATGTCCCCAGCAAAACATCAGGGAGGATTCAAAAATCTAGAACAAGAAATACCAGTTTAAGAAAGTATATGCATATTAGTAAAATAAATTATATTCATGACTGCCCATCTTTTCTTCCTTATAAATTGTTCTTTTGTTTTCTGCTGTACACCTTTTTTACTTTATTATTTTCTCCTTTTCATCTCTCCCAACAGCCTCAAGCAGGCTATAGTTAAAAAATGATATATTTATATATATAGAGAGATATACATACACATACATACACACATATCTCCCTTTAATCCTCCCACCCCCAAGCAAAAGATATATTAAGAAAAGATATATTTTTGTATGCATATGTACATACACACATTCATATATATATATATATGTATATATATACACACCCCAGATGCACACATGTCTTTCCTATCCCTGATGTCTCTTTAAATTCTGCTTCATAACTAGGCTTACTATTTAACCTCCCCCCACACAGGAATCCCTCCCTTGTCATATTCCTTCACCCTTTGCTTCCCCATCCACCTACCCTTCTCCCCTTAGTTCTTTATAGATTTTGGAGGATTCTATACCCTTCGAGATATATGTGTAGTGTTGACTATTGAACCCAATCCTGATGTGAGTAGATTTTCAGAACTATGAGCCCTCCTCTCCCCTCTAATGCCTCTATATCTATTCTTTCTCTGCATTGCATTTGTATAGCATAATTACCTTTTTATGATTTACCTTTTCTCTGCCAATTTTTCTTTAGAGCTATTTTTGAGCTATTGTTGATGTAAATTTTAAGCATAAAGTATTCATTTCCCATGTTAAAAAAATAAACCACTTGAACATGTTTAAGCAGTTTATCCTTATTGAGTTCCTTAAAATTACTCTTTGATATGGGCTGTTATATGTTAAATTTTCTGTTAAGTTCAGGTTTGGTTGAAACCTGAAAATCTTCAAGTTCATTGAATATACTTTTTTTGTTATACAAAATTATTAGATAATTTTGTTGAATATATTTTTGTCCACATGCCTGGTTCTTTTGCTTGTTCTGTAGGTCATAATTCCAAGCAGTCTTTTATTGGCTGCTAAGTTTTGTACAATTCTAATTGTAGCTCCAGTGTATTTGAATTTTTTTCCCTAGCAAAATTTTCTCTTTGATATGGGGGTTTCGAAATTTGGCAATAATATTCCGATGTGTTTTCCACAAAGGATATCTTTGAGGTGATTATTGGTGGATTTTACGATTTTTACTTTCCCCTCATGTTTTATCCCTCCAGGACAATTTTCTAGGATTATCTCCTGCATTATTGTGTTGAGATTTTCTTTTTGTTCACAACTTTCTGGCAGTCCAATTATTCTTATATTGTATCTTCTTGATCTGTTCTCCAGATTTGTTGTTTTTCTTATGAGATGTTTCACATTCTGTTCTATTTTCTTATTCTTTGTACTCTGTTCTGTTATTTCTTCGTTCCTCATAGTTTCACTGACTTTCCTTTGCCCAATTCTAGTTTTCCAAAAACTTATTTTCATCTTTGAGACTTTGTACCTCCTTTTCTAATTGATTAACTTTTTTTATTTTGTAATCTTGTTTTTCTTGGATGGTTTTAATGTTTTCCTTTAGTTTTTCCTCACTTTCTCTCATTTGATTTTTGAATTCTTTTTTGAGTTCTTCTATAAATTCTCTCTGGGTAGGGAACCATTTCATATTTGGAGCAGATTTTTTTTTTTTTTTTTTACTAAAGTGTCCTCCTCTGAAGATGAATCCCAGTCTTCTGTTCCCATATTATGTTTCAAAGGTAAGGTTCTTTCTTCTTTGCCAGTTCATTTTTTTTTTAAAGTAAGAGGTATTAGTGTGAGCACCTCTAATCATGGGATGGGGGATAGTGCCTCAAGCTTCCGTTCAGCTCTATACTCTGACCAGGAACCCCAAACCAAAAGCTCCACCCTCCTGCAAGTGCTTACAGCCAGAAATTTTCCTGCCCTCCTGCTTCTCCACTCATTTGGAGCTGGACCTTCTCACCCAGAGCTGAGTCTCAGCAGCACAGCTGGATCAGGGATTCCTAATCTGCTGAGGTTTGCTCAGTCTTTGGGGTCTCAAACCCCAACTCCACAAACAGTCTGGGAGGTGAAAGTTTCTGTGGTTCCTGCTGAGGCTCTAGCTGTAACCAAATAGCTTAAAGGATCCCCACTTGATGTTTCTGCTGAGCTAGCCTGGAGGTGTTTGCACTTCAGATAAACTAATCCCCAGCCCTGGGTCTGTCTTCAGATCTTATTGGGTTGTGTCTGGAAAAACCTCAGTTCTGCCCTAAGTCTTCTTGGTTTTTCACCTGTCTATATTTGCCCTGAGGCGCAAATTTGTTCTATTTGTGGGAGAAATCAGAAGTTTGAAATTTACCCACCTACTCTGCCATCTTCCCAGAATCCTCCCCCTGGGGCTTTCTTGACAAAAATAGTGGAACGGTTTCCCATTCCCTTCTCCAGGGTAATACCTTTTGTCAGAATTCTCCACCATGACCTGCCTATCTTGGGTAACCCTACGTGTATGGCATAGTTTATCGTTTCATTGAGTTGCATAAACCCTTCGGCCACAACAAAGCAAAGATCCAGAAAGGATAACATTTGTATAGCATACCACAAATATTATCTTATTTTGTCATTATTAAAGTTAAGTTCTACAGTTCTTATAACACCCATTAAAAGGATGAGGAATCTGAGAGTAATATTAAGTCCCTTGCCTGGGGTTATTCAACAGAGAAAGATTTTGACATTTTCCTTGGCATTGTTAAGTTACTCAACATCAGAAATGGATATAGTTTTACTAATAGAAATTATGTTAAAATATATTATCATTTGCTTTGCTGCCACATGCGAAGCACCACGGAACCTTTCCATATCCCTTTCAACTGAAACCTTCCATATGTGTTGTCTCCTCCATTAGAATGTGAAGTGCTTAAAAGAAAGTCTGACTGCTTTTCTATTTGTGACTTCAGTGTTTAGCATAATGTTTTGCACATAGTAAGTGCTAATGAATACTTTTATATTTAGATATGCATTCATATACCACATGGTCTCTGGATGAGATGTATTATCTTGTTAGGGATATGGATAAGGACTGGATTTGTTATATATCTGTATAAGGAACTCCCAGATGGAGAAATTCTTTCTACTAATATAAGTTTACACCTTAAGTAATTCTCTCTCTCTCTCTCTCTCTCTCTCTCTCTCTCTCTCTCTCTCTCTCTCTCTCTCTCTCTCTCCCCTTCTCCTTCTCTCTCTCTCCTCTTTCTCCTTCTCTCTCTCTCTCTGTGTTTTTGTCTCTCTTTTTTCTCTCTCCCTTTTCTGTCTCTTTCTTTGTCTGTCTTTTTCTCCTTCACCCACCTCTTCCTCTCTCTCTCCTTCTTCCTCTCCTTTTCTTTTTCCCTCTCCCTTCTTCTCTCTCTCTCTCCCTCCCTCTCTCTCCCTCTCTTTCCTTGTCTTTCTCCCCCCATCTCACCCAATATGTGGCAGAGACAGGACTTGTAGGTCTTCTTGCCTTCAAAATCATCTTTTTATATACCTATGGCTGTGTCTTAGTCTCTCTGCTAAAATGCCAATACTCCTGGGAAGGATAACACTTTCAGCATTGCATTATATATGTTATTTGAAACAATGTGCATGGAAAAAATGTTTTGAAGGAACATGAAAATCTGGGGCTCTTAGAAGTCCCTTTCTATTCTTTGATTCTATACTCACTTACTTTAAATATCGTGGTAGAGCTCAGTTATAAATGAAGGCCAAAAGCAAAAATATACTTACTTTCATTTGGCTGCAAGTGGTCAGATCATATGTATTGTAAAGATATTTTTGTTATAAGTCTGATGAACTCATTTCCTCCAGCTCAGTGAGTGAAATTACTGAAAGTAAAAAGCAGGTAACAGAAACAGTCTTAGGTCTTAAATGAAATACAAAGACAAAAAGATAGAGTATTTAATATTATCTTTCCATGGATGCTAAGTGCTAAAGTTGTAAATAAAAGCAAGAAAAAGGACCTGTATTCTAAAGGTCCTTACATGCTAATGAAGGGAAGATAAAATACAAAGAAGAGCTGTATAGGAAGGAAGAAGTGAAATGGAGGCCCATATTGAAATAAGATAAAGTAAAAGCTCACCAATCAGAGACCAGAATGGTTCCAGGGGTAGAGTCCAGGAATAAGGAAGGGGTAATGATTAGAGTATAGAAGGCATAGTGTGGAAATGTCAGGAAGACAATATTTATATCTTGTTACCCCTTTACAAAATAGTAAATTTCTAGTCAAGCCTGTGGATGGTCAAAGTATTGTCCTTGCCTATGATGGGGGGGGGGGAGCAAGGGAAGATTGATATCTTTGATATGAGAGGTTGGTGAGCCCTTTTAGGGTGATTATCTACCTTTGGTGTCCACCTACCTGTCACCCAAATCTCACCAGTGGCTCCAAGAATTGTAGCAAGCATAGCAGCCATATTCTGGTAAAATTACCTTACTAAACCAAGTTTGGAGTAATCAGGCTAACCTATCAGTCAGTTAGGGGTATTCTGCTTCAAGTATGTAAAATTTCCCTTGGTAGAATGGGTAGATTAAAACGATTTGTCCCAAGGACCATGGAGGTGACTGAAATAGGCAATGTGGACCCTTTGGAACTTAGTGGGACATTGAAGGTGCAGCATTCTGGTCCACTCATCCTGACCTTTGTCTTGCCACTGGACTTGAAGGACTCCAGAAGAGAAAGTGAGGCTGACTATTTTATGCAACTCTGCCTCATTTAAATTCAATGATGAATTAAATCCACCCATGGATCCATCCATTGATCCTCTTCAAAAAAGGAAGGACAAACAATAATAACTCCACATCACAAAAAAGAAATATGACAGGATTAACCTATGGGAAAGAAAGAAATAAGAATTTAATGAATGCCTACTATGTACAAATCATTCTATTAAGTACTTTACATTTGAGTCTCAAAATAACTATTGGTGCTATTTTTTTATTCCCACATTACATATGAAGAAACTGAGGCACATAGAGATTAAGTAGCTTGACTGGTAAGTGAGTGAGATTGTATTTGAGCTCATCTTCCTGACTCAAAACCCACCTATATCACCTAGCTGTTTATTATTATTAAAAGTACATTTAATACTCTTCCCCCAAACCAGTGTAATGACAGGGTATATAACATTGCATTTATTTGTTCTTTAGAGGAAAATAATACGATTAGGGAAATAAAAACAAAAAATCAAAATCCCAAAGTCACTGGATTTGAGGTCAGAGGATCTGGTTTCAAATGCTGCCTCTAATGCTTACTGCCTGTGTGATTTTGGGCAAGTTACTTAACTTCTGTGAATGTCTGTTTCCTCATTTATGGTTTCTGAGGTCCCTTCAGTTCCAGAACTATGATTCCATGAATCATCTTCATAGTATAGTAAAAAGAGAACTGAGCTTAAAAGTCTGGAGTCCTGGGTTGGCATGCCCCTTTATATCTATGACCTATTTGCCCATGGGCAAGTCATTTAAAATGCCAAGAATCTCAATTTTCTCACTTATACAAAAGTGACAATATATCTGTAGTTGTGCTACAAATATACTACACACTTTATGGTGCTTTACAAATGAGTTATTATTATCTGTGTCCAACATGTGAAAGGTGAGCTCATGTTCTGACTGGATAGTATGGAAGCAGTTGGGGGAATTTCTAATCATTCATTGTTACTTCTTTTGTCTTGACACTGCATAGATAAAGCAATTATTATTATTATTATTATTATAAAATCCTCCTATGAGTCAGGCACTATACTATGAGTATTGAGGATAAAAAACTAAGCAGTTTCTGATCTCAGGGAACTTACATTCTTATGGAGGAAGATAACAGATGCAGGGGACCTAGAAAAGAGGGAGCAGCCCATGAGTGGAGGCATGATAAGGAAATGACGGGGAAGGAGGTTGGAGACTTCATCCTTCATAAGTCATAACAAAAACTCCCCTATCAAAGTCTGTATTGTAATTTAGTTTTGCAGTGAGGGTTGGGAGGGATGAGAATGATGATTAGAGTGTGTACTAAAGTGTAGACAATATGTTGAGGTGACAGTCAGAAAATAACCCCCTGACCAAAGGCAATAACCGTGTGTTCAACTACTGTTCAATGAGCCTCATGAAGGTCAGGAAGCTGGATAGATTCTTAAAATCCAAGTATGGAGAACTGCAGTTATAACTCTATACCCACCAATTCAAGGACTTTGAATATGAATATGAATAAAAGGTGTTTAAAGTTCTCTCAGATTCTTTTACAAAGATATAATACCAATTTTAGTTCATTTTCTACTCACCCCCAAATAAAAACACCAAAGGACAATCCACCCAGAAAATAATGTTGATCAAACTGCTGGATTTGATCTCTCCTTTTATTTCTTTCGAGAGATATTACCTAAAATGTGATGAAAGCTCAGAAGATTACTAATTGACAAACAAAAATCTCTGGAAACTCTAAAAAACCTTGACAGTTGGCATGGGGAGGTAAGTTATGCTACTAGGACAGTGGAGGACGTGTTGCTGAGTCTAACTCTGCTGCTTTCTACCCAGAGTTCCCACTATTGCATTACTCTAGATAGGGGTGGAGGGTGCTTTGAGATCCAATAACACCTCGGGTCCTGATGCTGCCAGCAGGTCTTAAAACCATTACCTTTATATCAGTGGGATTTTACAGTTAGAACACAGTGCTCAAAATGTCTCTCATCGTTCCATGCAGACAGATCAAAGTGTTCAGATTTGAAATCAGGACCCATCAGCACAGAGATGGTTTAGGTTTCTCATCTGGAGATGAGCATGTCTGTGGAGTAGTGTGAAGAGAGGCATTTGTCTAATAAAAATAATGGCTTCCTCTTGGTAGCGGTCTTAAGATTGTTAATGACTGCACCCCAGGAGGAAATCATTACTTCTGTAAAAGCTTGGCTTCCTCTAACTTTGACTCTGTATTTGTGTCTGCCTGCAAGGACCTATTTGTGATGTGGACTCTTGTCAGCCAAGATGACTCATATTCCAAACAGGTGGCTTGTCTGAAACTACATCTTTCCTCCTCCCACTCCTACCTCCACGATGCCTTTTTCCAATTTGTGAAATGGACACTCTGTGAGGAACTTGTCTCCTTGCTCCTTCAGGAAGGCATCAGTTATTAACAGGAACAAATTATTACTGCTAAAGAACTTGACATTTTCTGCACCTATCAGAGTTTGGCATTGAATTACCTTTCATTCTGGGTTGTTAATAAGGTTTTTCTTTTTTATTTTGGATGGTGGTTTAAAGTGAGAAATGTATAGCTAGCAAGAGTATTTACAGGATTATACTGCAGGGACTAGAAAGGCATTCACAGGGTCTCATGCCTCTTTGTTGTTATTTAGTTGTTTTTCAGTCATGTTGGCTCTTCGTGATTTGGTTTGGAGGTCTTGGCAAAGATACTGCGTTGCTTTGTTATTCCTTTCTCTAGCTCAATTTTTACAGCTGAGACAGACATGATTAAAGGATCTTCTCAGGGTCACATAGCTAGTAAATGCCAGAGTCTGAATTTGAATCCAGGCCTTCCTGACTCTAAGCCTGGTATTCTATCCATTGCACTACCTAGTTGCTTTTCATGCCTTTTTATATGCTCTATTGAGCACAGTGCCCTTGACATATAAATGGCAGCTTCTCTAAAAAGTCTTCCCTGGTACCCTTTCTCCATATATTACAATCTCCTTGCATCTATTTATAGTATTCCTATGTAGTTCTTACTTATTGTCTATGTTTTATCATTATCATTATCCATGTATATTCTTTGTCTTACACCAAATTAGATGCATTTGGATGGGTAGCCCATTAAATTAGTCTACCTTAGACGGATATTATAGACTTAGCCCAAAACTGAAGAGGAGAATGAAAATAGGCTAGATTATATCTTGGAAATTGGATAGTGCTTTTAATGATCCCACACTGCTTCTTGACACAAAACTATCTTCTCATTTTCCACCCCTCACACCAATAGTCTTTTCTTGTTTCTGCCTTGAAATAATGGAATTCCATGGTCTGTGAAGTATCAAAATCCTGAAAGAGAAATAATGCATGGTAGATAGAAATTAGTTGTAGTATATTAGCTATGATGGTTGTTAAATAAACTTGGTATAAAAGATGCTATCAAAACTGTGTATAACTGGAAAAGAAGATGGGTCATTAGTGTGATGAGGAGGGATATCCAGCACACCAAAAATGAGGGGGGAAACTTAGAAGAAGACTTCCAATGAATTGGAGGATACTTTATGGAAGATTTATGAGAAGCCATGTATAAGAAGTGGGCTGGATGAAAAGACATGGATAGGCTGTGATCTATACTGTCAAAGGGACCTCAACATTGATCATATGGGAGATCCACAACATGTTCAAATAGAAACATCTCTCCTATTAGAATATAAGTTCCTTGAGAACAGAGGCTATTTATCTAATTCATTTTTGGGTCTCCCTTAGAAACCTGGTTAAGGGCTTTGTGCATAATTTCATAAATGCTTTGAATAGCAGATGTTGAATGTTGAATAAATGAATAATGTTGCCCTTATTCAATTAAAAAAAGAAGAAATAATCCACAATGATCTATAAACAGAAATAATGGTTATAAAACGCTAGCTTAGCTTCAACCTTCTTGAATAGGTTGTTTCAATTATTGTGCAATAAAAATTGATGAACAGGAATATTTCAGAAGAAACTTGGAAAGACTTACACTAACTGATGCAAAGTGAAATGAGCAGAACCAGGAAACTGTTCATAGTAACAGCAGAATTGTGTGATGATCAGCTGTGTCCAACTTAGCTCTTTTCAGCAATGTAATAAACCAAGATAAATATAAAGGTTAATTGAAGAACTGGACTCTAAATACAGATAGAATCATAATTTTTTTCACTTTACTAATTTTTTTGGTATTTTTTCCTTTTTAACATGTCTTCTTTTACAACTGTGACTAATATGGAAATTTGTTTTACATTATAGCACATGGATAACCTATATCAAATTGCCTACTATTTTTAGAAGAGTAAAGGGGAGAGAGTGAGAAAAATATGGAACTCAAAATCTTGCAAAAATTAATGCTAAAAGTTGTTTTTGGGGATAGAATATGCCAACCAAATGCACAGAAAAAAGAGTAAATGTGGATTGAAGCATACTATTTTCTCCTTTTTTGTTGTTTTTGCTTTTTTGCCTCTCAATTTTTCATTTTGTAATGATTTTTCTTTCACAACATGATTAATGTGGAGATATGTTTAAAACAATTATACATGTATAGCCAATACCAGATTGCTTACTCTCTTGGGGAATGGTGAGATAAGGGAAGGAAGGAAAAAATGGTACTCAGAATCTTACAAAAATGAACATTGAAAACCATCTTTATATATAATTGGAAAAATAAAATGGGAAAAAACCCAAAACACTATTTAAAAAAGAACCAATCAAAAAAAAAAAAAAAAAAGAATGGATCATTCCAGAGATTTCCTTTTTTGAAAGGATTGCTAAATCAACAATAATGATAACTAAGATTTGCATAGCACTTTAAAGTTTGCAAAGTACTTTAGAAATATTTCCTTATTTGATCCTCAAAACAATCCTGTTGGGTAAGTACTATTCTAATTGTAATTTTGTAGATGATAAAAGGGAGGTAAACAGAAGTTGTAACCTGTCTAGGGTCACATAGTTTATAAGTGTTTATGGCCAGATTCAAATTTAGTTCTCCCTAACTCCCCAACTCTAGGACTAGTGCTCTCTATGCTGTGTTATCTGGTTGTCTTTAGGTGAGGCAAGATGCCTTAGATGTAATTAACCTAGATTTACCAAAGCTTTTGATAAAATATCTCATGGTATTTTCATGGATAAAGGTAGAGAGATGGCAGAAAATATATTAATAAAATTAGCTGGATTTGAAATTGGTTGACTCAATCTGGCAAAGTCATTTTTAAGGTACCTACTACGTCATGCTGCTCAGATTCAGATCAGTCTTGTTCAGTCATGTCAATCATATCTGACTTTTTAATCATCTCATTGGCATTTTCTTGGCAAAGATATGATTTGCCATTTTCTTCCTCAGTTTATTTTACTGAGGAACCCGAGGCATATAGGATTAAGTGACTTGTCCAGGGTCATACAGGCTAGATTTGAAATCTGGTCTTCTTCACCCCAAGTCCAGTGCTCTGTCCACTGCATCACTTAGCTGACCTAGATTCAGAGGGGCTTGTTTCATTGTCCATGTAGGAGAAGGATACAATAGAGTACCCACAGTTCCAAGCTAGCCGCATGCTATTTAAAATGTTTGTCACTGATTTGGCTAAACACATAAATGGCTTGTTCATCCAATCTGTATAGGATCCAAAGCTGGAATTAATAACTATCACGCTGGATGACAGAATCAGTTTAGAACATTGATTGAATCTAGTAAGATGAAATTGAAGAGGGATAAATGAAAAGACATGTCTGGGTATAAAAAAAATCAATGACACAAGTATAAAATTAGAGAAGCATAGATAGACCTCAGTCATTCTAAAATGAGTTGGGGGTTTTTAGTGGACAGTAAGCGCCATGTGAATTAGTAGTAAGATAACAAAAAGCTAACAGGGTACATTTAAAGAGACAGAGTTTCTAAATGATAGCCATATTTTCCCCGTCAGAAAGTTCCAAACCTCATCGTGAACATTGTTTAGTTCTTCTTAGCGCATTTAAAAAATGCTGATAATCTGGAGAAAGTCCAGAGAAATGTCACCAAGTAGGTGACATTTGAATCCATCTGTGTTATTTGTAAATTTGTTGAAGAAATTGGGCATGTTTTTCCTAGAGAAGTGAAGACGAGGTGGGGATGGATGGAGACAAAATTGCTATTTGAAGAGTTAGAATATGAAAAAGGGGTTAGATTTTGTTTTGTAATTTTGATTGCAGGGGGCAGAATTGGGAGCAAAGTATGCACAGTAATAAACAAAGAGGGAAACTAAGACTTGGTGTTAGAAAAATTTCCTTAACAACCATTCAAAAGTGGAAAGGGATGTCCTGAGTGGCAAAGGGTCACCCCTCCTTAGGGGGCTTCAAACAAGGATTTGGATGAATACTTATCAGGTATGCTAGAGTATAGTTTTCTACCTTGTAGAAATTGGACTAGATTAGGGATGGGGAATCTTTTTTTCTGCCAAGGGCCATTTGAATATTTATAATATCATTCACAGACTGTACACAATTATCAACTTATAGAATTCAGTTCATCATCGCCTGCAGTTGCCTTAAATGATTTTGTGGGTTTACTATGGCCCATTGGCTGGATAATCCCCACCCTTGGATTACATGGCAAATGAGGTCCCTTTTAATTTGCAAGTGCTGTGATTCTGAATACACAATAAATACTACTCACCATTTTATAAGTTTTCTCAATTCTTTATAACTTGCTATTTTAAAACCAAGCTTATTGATCTTTTCTGATGCCTTATCATGGAATACTTGTAGGCTATGGCAACAAAAAAACATGTTCTGACAGATCCTTCTAAGATGGAAAGATTTTGAGTATGAATAACATAATGAAAAAGCATTTATTAAGCACTTAGTATGTTCAAAATGCTGTACTAAGCTCTGAAGATAAAAATAGAAAAATAAGAAAACTGCTACTGTCAAGGAGTTTATATTCTAAAGTATAAATTCATGGCTGTCATCAATAGATTTATATAGCTAAGTTTAGGGAGACTTATTACCACGATGATATCTCTGGCTGGTCTTTATGGCCACAGCCATTACTTAAAAACTAGGGTGCAGGGGGCTGTCGTCTGGCCTGATAGAGAAAGCGCCCACACTGTCGAAGTAGTAGAACGAGGAAATAGTTAATGAGGGGCTAATGTCCCACCTCTAGAATGATTTCTGCCATTCCCATATTGCGGCAATATAAAAGAACTCAATTCCTTTGTGAACTGATAGCACTTCTACAAAATTTGCTGTTTCTCATAGCTGTTTTTGGTTGGTGGTGGTAGTTGTCCATAATTCCTGAAGAAGATCAAAATGACATCACTATATTACAGTCAAGTTAAATGTGTCCAATTGTGGATGATCAGACCAATGTGAATTCGGAATGCTCTGTCATGGGTTAGACAAAAATAGTCCCTATGAACATACGGAATGGATTCTCTAACTGAGCATTCTACATTTCTTCTGAGCTAATTTTATTCTGCTTTGCTCATAGAGCATTGCACCCTCTCTGATGAGGGCTCACCACGAAAGGTGGTCCTGTCATGTCATATTTTAAGTTTTTAAGAGAGACCTGTAGAGTGTTCTTGCATTGCTTTTTCTGACCACCTTGTGAGTATTTACGCTGTGTCAGTTCTCCATAAAATAGTCTTTTTGGCTTTATATACCTGGCATTCAAACAGTGTGACCAGCCTAATGAAGTTGAATGCTTGGCAGTTTTGTTTGAGAAAGGACCTCAGTGTCTGGTATCTTCTGCCAGATGATCTTTAGAATCTTTCCAACACATTATTATTATTATTATTATTTTAATTTATTTTATTTACAAAACATATGCATGGGTAATTTTTCAGCATTGACCCTTGCAAAATCTTTTGTTCCAAATCCCCCCCCTTCCATCAGTGAAGGGGCTGACTTTGATTCCACTTTTTTCCTTATTAAAAGCATTTGACATTATGTCTTAAACATGTTAAAAAGCTTGGGAGCGGGCACATAGCCGTGTTTCACTCTATTGGTGACTGAGAAAGCTCAAGAGCATTGTCCATTGTTAACTCAAGCAAGCGTGCCATCATGAAATTAAGATGTAAGGTCAGGAAAGACTAATACCTCTGGATTGAGGGCTGCTAAGAATAATCGAGAACAATTGGTGAATACATTTCTAGATTTATCAGGATTTTATCCTCTGCAAATTTAGCAGAAATAACAGAGAATGTCAAGATATTTCAATTTGGATTTTAAAATGTAATGAGAAAATAAACTTAGATGAGGAAGAGACACAGAATTGAGTGGATAGCTTTCTTTTTCCTTGTCTAGCTTCTCCTCTGAGTGACCCAATAATGAATCATGTTATTGGTCAATTAATTTTTCTTCGTGACCCTAATTGGGGTTTTCTTGGCAAAAATACTGAAATGGTTTGTTATTTCCTTTCCAGTTCTTTTACATGTGAGAAAACGAAGATAAAGAGAGTCAAGTGACCTACCCAGCGTCACACAGCTCCTAAGTGTCTAAGAATAAATAGATTTGAACTCAGGAAGATGAGTCTTACTGATTTCAAGCCATCATTTTGTCCACTGCACCATCTAGCCGCTCCCAATAATGAATCTCTCCTGGAATTTACTTGATATATTTGTTGTGATCATGACTACAATGAGACTTAATTGTAACCATGGATTGTCATCTTTTACTGAATCATAACATGGCATTGCTGGAAGGGCCCTTAAAGATAATCTAGTTTACCTCCTTCTGTCCATTTAACAGATGAAAACATTTAGATCCTCATTAGCAATATGGCTTGCCTAAGGTCTTAGCTTTATTTTCTGACTAATTCTTCTTGCAGCTCTCTTAACTTCTCCTCTAGGAATTTGTATGCTATATCACTTGGAACATATATTTTTAGTATTGATATTGCTTCATTAAATTTGGTACCCTTTAGCAAAATGTAGTTTTCTTTCTTATCTCTTTTAATGAAATCTATTTTTGCTTTTGTTTGATCTGAAATCAGGATTGTTAGGATTTATTTTCAATATATTTAGAGGAGTAGACACCTAAGCCTGTGACCTCCATTTATATCTTTGCTTTTTTCTCTTTGCTTTGTTCTCCACCTCTTTATTTGTATTCTTCAGCTCCTTGAAAATTGTACTCTTCTCTTGGCTGAAAGCAATCATTGTTGGAAATGGGAAGTTGTTGTCTTAACAGAGGTTGTAGCAAAAGGGAACTGAGACATAAATGTCAATGGAACTGACCAATGTGTTAATTGTCTAGAATTTGAAGCCTGATTAAACTGAGAAGGTGTGAAGTGTTTTATTAGGAATCTGAAACTCCAACATTTGAATATGGAAATTGATAAATGATGGTTCTAATTATACAAATACTTCAAACTGATCATTTCATTGAGTTATGTTGATAATTCAAGATATAATTATAGAATCTTAAAACCATAGTGTATTAGAGCTAGCAGGGATTTTGAGCAAATCCAGTTTAAGCCCTTCATTTTACAGATGGAAGAAATGAGATCCAGAAAGATAAAGTACTTGAAAAGAAACTTTATTTTTTTAAAATAAGAAAATAGGATTTCACTAGCCAACTTATTTTATATAAGTAGGATTGCAATTGAACAGTGAGAAGTATAGTAATAATAGTCGCCATTTATGTATCATTTTAAGGTTTTCAAAACACTTTATAAAAATTACCTCTTATGGTCTTCACAATTGCTCACAACAATGAGGGATGAACTGTTATTATTCTCATTTATCAGATGATTAAAATGACAGTGAAAGAGTTAGGGGTCTTGCTCAGGGTCATACAGCTAGTTTCTGAAGCAGGACTTGTTTCCAGGTCTTTTTAACTTCAAGCCCAGTGCTATATCTACCTCCTGGTAGTCTTGTTGGTAGGAAATAGTATTGGTGACCCTAGTATACCTGGAATGGATTTGCCTTTGAAAATGCATGTATAAAGAACTATCTATGTTCTTCCAGAATGCTTGTGGTGGACAAGGACTCTCTGTGCAAGATAAATCTCTGGAGCAAAGAGCCTAGGGTTTGGGAAGAATTTTGTATATGCCTTCCCCGGGACTTATTTACAATGTCTCTGTATGACATTTCTAATCAAACTCTGGAGCAAAGAGCCGAGGGCTTTGGAAGAATTTTGGATATGTCTCCCCATGGGCTTATTACAATTATATTGTACAGAAGAAATCCTTCCTTGCCGAGACTGTCATCAAAGACTTTTGGAGGGGGAAACATAGATCCTTTAGACATATTTTTAGGAGCACATCTATTCTATAGGAATAGATTCACTTGTACTTTTTCTCTTCAAAGTCACAAATTCTAATGTTTCTCAGAATTTATACCTAATCCTACTATTCCCTTCTGTCTCAAGTTACCTGCTGTGGCTCTGTAGGTGGCAGGAGAGCTGTAAGTCTGCAGCGAGGTCAGTGTTCTTGAGTCATGAGTGGGCAGTCTTGTAAAATAGGCGAGAGTAGGTGGCAATAATAGAACAGAGACTATTTCAGGGGTAGAAGTGATGAGAGTTATATGGCACAGAAAGCAGAAGCTGAGGAGGTATTTTGACAGTTAGCACTTCTTAATGTTTACCCCAAGCATGTGAAGATTTCCCTTGGTGGAATGGACAGATGAGAACAGTTTGTTCCAATGGTCATGAAAGTGGCTGAAGGAGGCCCTGGAGCTAGGTCAGGGACCAAGATATCAAGCTCATCCCCAGCATCCTGGGACATCATCAATCATCTTGGTTTTGTTCTGCCATTGGATGTCAGTGACTCAGGAAGAGAGCAGAATTGGCAATTTTATGTAAATCTCCTTTCCTTTATTCAATCCAATTCAAGACATCACCCATAATGTCATTGCTCCTCATGAAAATGAAAGACAAAGAGCAACATCTCTGAAGTCATTGAAGCACTTTATTAGTACTTGGTAATTCTATTCTTTCTTTTCTTTTTGCAGTGTCTTTATTTTTATCCATGATGCTTCATATAATTATCAACCCAGGATAGCAGATATTTTCTGTATGAGATGGTTTCTAATAGAGGGCTCTAGTATGGATTGATTGGGAAATTTTAATTTGATACTTGTAATAATTATTATATTTTCATATATAAAACATGCATCATAGATTAAAATGTAAAATGGATATATATTTATAAAGACAAGCATATATATACATGCATACATATGTGTAGGTCTTTTCCTTGAGTCCATCTGAAGTTTTATAAAAAGATTTCTTTGAGCTATCTTCACCATATTCGCCTCTGGGAACCACAAATACTGTGCATTGTAGAGCCATAATTAGAAGGACTGCTGACCAAATTTGAAGGCCTTGGGTTATAAATTTCTAAAATGAGAGGCTTGGAGTGGGTGATCTCTGTCGCTCCTCCCAGTTCTGCCATTCTGTGAAGCCATTGTAATGCTCCTGAATCCCATTATAGGAAATTCTCTATTGTTGGAACTCTAGTTTTCTTTGAGCAAAAGCCATGCACCCCAAGAGTGTGTTTGGGTAGGGGGACGGGATATCATACAAAAATTGTGCAGTATCAGCTATCCCCTCTGTTCTACTTCTTGAAGTTCATGAACCAATTCTCTTTCACACTTGGTTTCAAGAAAAAAATTTTAAAAGCCAACAAAAAATCATCCTTCTTTTCACTCTTTGGGTTGAAGATGAATGGGTTGGCAGACTAGTCATTACTGCAGTTAGAAAATGGGTTTTATAGCTAAAAATAAGGGGGATGGTGAAATCTGTACGTCTTACTGGGTATTCATTTCAAACGAGACTGGACAAAGCCCTGCAGACAGTACTATAGGAAACAATTCTGCATTGTCAGTAGGGGATGGATCAGGTGACCTCTCTGTAAAGGGCCCCCCTCTCCCCCACCCTGCTCTCTTCTGAGATCCTATTATGATGGAAATAGGCTGGTCGAATGAGCTCCAATTGCATCCAGACTTCAAAAGTCATTTCATAACTGCTTTTAATCTGGCTATTTAAAAGTATAACCTCTTGATAGAAAAAAACTTATCTCCCTTATAGAACTAGCAATTATTCATAAGAAAGGGACAATTATTCCCATATTTTTTTCTTATCACATGGGATCATGAAATCTCACCTGTCTTTGGGTGTGTAAAATATAGTATGCACATCTCCATAATTACATATACACTCCTGCCTCTCTTCATGCTGAGAAAAGTATTTCCAGAAAGTACTTATTGATGGCTTACAATCAAATGTGCAAATAATATGCTTAGAGAACATTAAAACTACTCTAATAGGTTGGCAATAAATTTCCTTTTCAATATATATGATGAGAAACTTCAATAGCAGCCACCCTTAATGCCTTCACCATAAAGAATGAAAGTCTCTACTAATGAAACTCTAAAATATAGTCTGGCCTGTAAATTTTAGCCAAAAGATAGAAAGAAACAAGTTTATATATTGGAAACCCTTGATAGCACTTTCCTCAAGATATTAATGTTGAGTCCATAAGTTCCCATTGAACATTTTCTTCTCCTTTTCTGGCTAGTAAGTCAAGCATGATTTTTTTCTCCCCAGTATTATTTGTTGGAACTTTATCTTTGTATTTATTTTTGTAAAATCAGGAGAGTTTCATCATTAAGATGGGAAACAAATGCCATGGTCATTCTTGGCTTGACAAGAGCCATAAATTTAGAGAGCACAACCATGATATCACCCTAATCAAAATTTTAGTAAACCCAAGACTTGTTAAAATTAACTGATGAGTCCTATTTTGGAGACTTCAGCTACAGTAAGCCTTATTCCAGCTTTATCCCATCTGAGCAGCCTCCCTACAGAGAGGGCAATCTGAGAACAGTGCTCAGATACTTGAAATATTGAAGTGACTTAACTTTTCCCATACTCCTAAAGAAGTCTATAAATGAATGTCAGGAAAAGGCATTCTGATTCTGGGTTTTTCAATAGAGTCCTCAAAAAAAGGAGGAATCGAAATATTTGCTATGTCCATGAGGATGCTGACTCTTGAAACCAGCAGGCACTTAATGCTAACTGACTGACTGATTGACCTCAGAGAAAGTTGAATTTTCTATCCCTTTATCTACTTCAGGTAAGTTCAGTCATGCTGGGGAAGATTGTTGCTAATGAGCTTTTTAAATGAATAATGTGAAATTAGGAAAACATCCTTCTGCCATTAAAAAATCATCAAGGCCAGTGCTCCTGCCTCTGTAATTAAACCCTAATGCAAAATATTCATGAACAGCAACAACTCATTCATTACCTTTGTGTCTAGCTCTGTGAATTTCTGTTGATATTCAAGGAGTAGGGTTCCTGTTAATTATTGTGATCTTCCATTAACATAACACTTTCTATCCTGAGGAATCAGTAAGCATCATGGAAACTGTCCCCATCACTATGCATGAATCTAGTCACCTGCTGCATGAGATGAATTAGCTGGGGTTTCAGCTTATCCAGGGCTTAATTTTAATGATCACCTGCTGAACAAATAAAATATAGAGTAATGAAACTATCATTATTGAAAGAAGTCACACGTGCATCCAGCAGTGGGGGAAGGAGGTATGATGGCAATCTTTTTAGCTCCTCTCCTTAAGAATTTCTTTAGACACTGAATGGAATGACATGATGGTTAAACAATATTACAAGGACATCATGAAGAAGCATCGAGGAAGTGCACCTATTGGTAGCTGTGTATTTAATCAGTGGCATTTCATTTTTGCAATTGTTCCTAGTAGCTTTGTGGTTTTGGGTGACTTTGAATAGATTCATATGAAACAATTATAAGCCCATTGAAAGCAATCGTGTCTCCTCTCTCCTATATCTTCCTCCAGGGCCCCAAAGAGTCTCTGTCCATCTGATCAAGGAAAGAAAAATGAAAAAAAACCCAAATGCACATCACAGATTTAAAACTGAGAGGGACCCAAAGGGTCATAGTCCAGCTCTTTAAATGTACAGATAAGGAAACTGAAATCCAGGGAACTTAAATAACATGCCCAAAATGTCATAGGAGATAAAAGGGCAGAGCCAAGATCTGAACCCTGGTCCTCTGATACCACATGTTGCATGTTTTTCTGTAACATTATGTGATTCCTCTAGTTTAACTTGTACCCAAACAGGAAGTCTTTTTAGATCATCCCCAACAAATGATCAAGCAGAATTTGGCTTCGATGAATACATCGATGGGCAGAAAGCACCAGACATTTTTTAACAAAAAAAAATGAATTTAACAAAAAGGTCAATGTGAAGATGAAGCAATCCAGTTTTAGAATGAAAATTGATGAAAAGTAGAAGTTGCTGCTTCCTGGGTCATCCTCCTCTTCAACAAGAGTGACAGCTGATTGTGACGCCCCAGCTAAACATGGAGGAACATATGTTCCAATTTCTTCAGGCATGAGTTAATCGTGAGATTCAAAGGCCTGTACCCATGTGTTTTCCAGTTCACTTACTTTTACTGGATGTCAGCTACACTGAGGTTCATGACAGTGCTATTAAGCATAATAAATGATGTGCAGTAGATAAATTGCCAGCTGTTGTTGGTACCAAATGGGGCTTTCTCCATCGTGTCTGAGCAGTTGCTCCTGCCCATTATCTCTTACACCATGAAGCAATGTGTCACACTGGGTGATATGAGGCTTGGCTAATAATATTAAAAGAGAAGCTCTTGTTTTGGGGCAAAGCCACTGTGAGTTTGATGGATGAGAGTGACGTTCAAAAGATTTGGCGCTTCATCATTTTAGAACTGGGCAAATGTTTTGTGACATCTGGACTACATGGTGGCAGAGATTTAACATGCTGCCTGGACATCGTGGACCCCAGTGATCCCAGAATGTACGCCCATTTGTCAGGCTGTGGGATGAGGGAGGAAGCAGAATTTCAGACCCGTTAAGATCCTGCTAATAGCTGGAGATTCTTCTTAAGAATGAGACTGAATTTCCTCAATAAAATGGAAGTTGATACTGACTGTAGATTCTGCAGCATCAGTGTCTCTTTCTAATTGTCTGCATTGATTCAGAGGCAGGCAATACATCTGGGTAATTTGGAGAACGTGAAATGCCCTGTCATTTGCTAATATGATGTTTGAACTCAAATTCTAGGACACACAAGGCTGGAAGGCAGCCCCCATCAATCATTCTATCTTTTTTTTATGTGGTGTACATTTTTGTGCTGTATTTGAAAGAGGGATCTGATGCTTTCCTTGCTTCCACAGAGGGGGCAGGGGCAATGGGTAGAAATTGTGAAGAAGCAAGTTTAGGCTTGGAATCAGAAAACAAACAAACAAACAAAAACTTTCCTTTGTAGAATAAGCTATCCCAGAAGGCTTTCATTCTTTTAAGTAGAGACAGAATGAACACTTGCAAAATATGTTGTAATGTGGATGATTTTTTTATTTATTCTAGATTCAATGACCACTGAAATTCCTTCCACCTATAAAATTATTATTTAATGACACAAAGAGTCAGCAGCAGAATTTCATGACCACAGGCTCATCAGCTTCTGGAGAGATCAGTAAGGTGGGGTAAAAAAGGAAGCCTATTGCAATTGAAGAATAGAAATGTGTAGTAGCCAATGAAAATCTTTCAGTGGTAGCAACAGTGAATTCCTAATGGGATGTTTTTGCCCTATTAAAACAGTGACCTCCTCAGTCCTGATCTATGTTGCATTTTGTCCCATTGTAATTTGATAAAAAAAATTCTGAAAGTGCAAAGTAGATATAAAAATAACTGCAGGAGTATGGGTACAATAGAATGGGTTATAGTAATTGCATAGATCTTGTTAGAATGCAGAGCCACTAAAGTGATAGCAAACTTATAGGGACAAAAGTCATCTCAGGCCATAGTAATAGAACAGGGTAAGGAAAGTGTGAGTGAGTCATGGTATTCAAAGACAATCATGTCAACCTGGATTATGGAAACACAGTAGAGCTTGATCAATTTTGAGGTTAGATAATCAAATGTCAGCAGGGTTTAAGGCAGGCGGAGAATTCAATTCACTTTGAAGGACATTTATTTAATGCCTACTATATGCCAGGTACTGTCCCAACCACTGGGAAGACATGATAAATTATAATGCACCTTCCCTCAAGGAGCTTTCGGTATATTGAAACTATAATATTGTCTCATATAAGGTCTTACACATCAGAATAGTATAAAAAAGAATAGAATAGATCAAAACAAAATATTCTGGGAAAATTTGAGGAGGGAGGATTTACCTTTTCCCTACAATGTATTCTCTAAGGTAAGGATTCAGAGTTCTAGCTCCTTTTACACATGGCCTCTGTGCCTGAGACCTGGATAGAGCATTGAGTAGTGATTAGCCTGGTTGCATATCTTGCAGGGGCATCCCTATGGATGGCAAATGGCTTGTAGATTTCTAATGATTACCTCTATCAGAGAAATGTTTACAGGATTCATGGCTGGACCTCAGATAACTGATCTGGTAGACCATAGCCAGTTATTCCTTGGGCCCTTGTAACTGTGGATGGCTTAAGTAAGCCATCATAACAGTCTTACTCTGATGCTTTATCATGGTATTGAAGCTGACATGGTAGGTGAAGGTTATGCCATTAGAGCCCTGACATTGGCAGTTTCTAATGTACTGGAAGGGCTTCGGGTATCAAACTGAATAGGAAAAAATTACAATGATCTTCAGTCCAGTTTGTTGTCTATTTCTGAAGTAATTGTTGTGAAAGAAGGGAAAAGGGATAGGAGATGCGAAGAATCATATGGTTTTAGACTCCCATATGTTAACATGAAATTAGTTCTTGGTACTACAAATATGAGATTCTTCTTTAAAAACCAACAATTAGGCATGCTATTAAGATAGCAGGTCACAAACTTCTTAATCTCAGAGGTCTTTTTTGATGTCTATTTTCCCCAGTTGCCCAGAAAATGACACCATTTTCTGGGCAAAGAAATGGGAATAATTTGCTATTTCTTTCCCCAGTTCATTTTATAGATGAGGAAGCTGAGGCAAACACAATTAAATTAATTGCCTAGGGTCCCACAACTAGTAAGTGTTTGAGGCCAGGAACTTTTTATACTCCTAAAATTATTGAGAATCTCAAAGAACTTTTATTTATTTAGGTTATGTCTATTGATCTATACCACATTAAAATTAAAACTGACCAACTTAAATATTTATTAATTAATTTAAAAGTAACAACACACTACATGTTAAATATTTTTATGAAAAATTATTATATTTTCCAAAACAAAATATTAACAAAAACAATGACATTGTTTTATACATTTTTGTCAGTTTTTTAAATATCTGATTTAAAAGAAGACAGATTCTTATTTTTGTTGTTGTTGTTGGTTGGATCCTTCCTTTAATTTGATATATATTTTGAAAAGATAGGAATATTTCAAGAGGGAAATAACATTATAGAATTATTGTGAAAATAATTTTGACTTTGTGGATGCTCTGATCTCTAAGAAACTACTAACCACACTTTGAGAACTTTTGTCCTGTAGAAACTGGATCACATTCTTTTTGATGTACTCATTATAAATAAATTGGGAAAAATAGGAAGTTGAAGTTACAAAGGAACAGTGACTCATAGATTCTGAAAAGTTTGGAGGAATGAATAAAGGGGGTAATAAAGTTGGTTTTATCATCCATCTAAAAGCAATCAGAGATTTAATTTTTTGGGATAATTGGTCATTTTGTATTGTAGTTCTCATGATGAACATAAGTGAAAAGACTACCATGAATATAATTACAGCTTATGTGCCAACATGTATTATGGAGAATGAGGCAGTAGTTAACATGAAACTTATCACGGTTGCTAGAAAATAGTAAGTACTCAATAAATGCTTGATCTATCTAATACACAGTGACTTCACAGCATAAATAAACATTGGAGAAATTTTTTAAAAATTGGAAAATCTGTCTCAGATGTAAGAGGCAGTTACTATCATAGTTATTTTCTGACAGAACTAAGTTAAAGGGAATTGGCAAACACTAACAACACAAATATGAAATGGACTTTCTTAATAGGTAGAGAATTTTTGGTCACAATTGGAAATGTCATTTCAAATTATCTATTTTGTATAACTAGACTATGGATAGTTAGAACAAAATTCAAAATCAACAATAATAATAATACCCCCACACTCACACACATATATATGTAATAGGAGGAAAATGAAGAAGATATGGATTGAAGCAAGATAGCTACAACTTAATCTTTCTAACTAAGCTAGAATCTCAGAAAAATGGGAAATGGATAAAAGAACAAATATCAACATGACACTTCAATACTTATGGAAATTAAATTTAAATAGTCACTCGAACAAGGAGGCCAAAAAGTTTAAAAACTATATAAAAATCATACCATATTTTTGCTAAGTGGAGAATTATGGAAGCCAAGTATAACAACAGCTTAGAATATAAACTCATTGTCAAAACTTATGAAAGATGATGGGAGATTTAGATGCATCTGCTTATGAAACAGAAAGAAATAGTATCCGGGGAGATGTTTATAGAAAGTTGCAGAGTAAAGGTGATCAAGACTTTGTACCAGAGTACAGAAATGCAGAGGATTTTGACATTTGTTTTCTTTTGGTTTCTTTCAGTAGGTAGAAACAAGTGAGCTTAGTGCCTCATTACAATCATAGACATAATGACTACTTTAAAAGATAGCAACTACTGATTTCTATGCTTTATCATTTTGTGATAAAAGCTGCATACATTGCAAAGAAATTCTTAATGAAGATATAAGAAGGAAACAGGCAGTAGACTACATCTTTATAGTCACACAAATGGCTGACATGTGGAAAGAATATAAGATCCTTCATTACTTATGATTTATTGATGGGGAAGAAATATAGTATTTTATTCAGAGGAGTAAGATGCAATCTTAAAGTCATACATAACAATGACATTGTTCTTAAAGTCATAAAATTCCTTGTTGAGTGCAAAAAAGAGAATCTTAACAATGGTCTCACTATAACAAATAAGACATAAAAAAGTGAGATGTGTATTCTCCTAAGGTTCACTTCCACCATGGACAATGTTCCAGGCAAAGTCCAAATAGTAGAAAAAATTCCAAAAAATGCTGGAGTCCTTCAGACATTCAAGTTTGCAAATCATATGAAATAGATTGTTTGAAGTCCTTGGACTTTGACAAACCTCTTAAATGATTTGTATAATCATTTAAAAGTGTTGCCCACTTGTTTTAGTAGAGTTCAATTCTTTATGATCACATTTGGTATTTTCTTAGCAACACTACCATATTCTTCTCCAGCTCATTTTACAGATGAGGAAACTGGGGTAAATAGGATTAAGTGATTTGCCCAAGATCATAGCTAGTTTCTGAGGTCAGATTTCAGTGCAGGTCTTACTGATGCTAGGTGCTGGTGCTCTATTCACTAAACCACCTAGCTGCCCACTCCAAAGTGTGGTCTAATTAGTTACTTGAGAAAAACTAAGTGAATTCAGTATGATATTGTTGAAATCCATTGTTGATGGATGGACAGCACTTGGACTTTGTCTATTAGGCCATAGATTTCCTTCTAGGAGCAATTAGAAAATACCCTGTCTTTTAAAATCCTTAATTATCTGGAGAGAAACTTTCTGGGGTAGCCCTTAAGTAGAACTAATCAAAGCTGGCTTGAGTCTCCTGGTGCTGAAGAATCCTTTTTTCATTCTAGGAGAATTTGTGTTTATAGGAATAGCCAAGTCCCCTCCACATTCACAGACTCTCCAAAATCTACCCACAGATTCCTGTAAATGGGAGGTGTTTTATGGACCCCAGGTTAAGAACCCCTGCACTAGATTTATTTGGAGTTTTTCCAGAAGATGGATCTACTCAGGGCTTTCTTGATTTGAACCCTGATTAAAATTCTTAGTCTAGCAAAAGGGATCCCATACTTTCATTCTCAGTGACTCAATTACCTTTTAGACTGAGAAGAAGAATCCTGCCCCTTCTCTTCTCCTAGTCATCTTTGCTAGTACAATCCCAAGGATTTAACAAAAAGGTCATTAAAATTAAACATATACACCTTTCATTAACTGATTTCTTAATAGCTTTTTAGAGCACATAGCTTAAGGAAGCAATTGTTCCACATGTACAATCAACTTCATGCTCTAGGGATTGACATATGCATGAAGATCTCCCTTTCCCCCTTTCAGGCAAATACACTTCTAGATAATTTCTATTTCAAGTTTATCATGTCACCTTAAAATGGCAAGTATGGTTCAGTTTAAAATTCAAGTCTTAAATAATATTTTTAAATACACTCATGTTGCTCTAAACATCAGTTATAATTCCCTGTTTTACATTTCTATTAAAAAAAAAAACCAAATCCATATTGCAATTAGTGTGATCTATGACACATCACTAGTGACAATTAGTGGTAATATCACACAATTGTATAAATTATCTTTCTATCTACATTTGTAAATATCTCATTAGTATTCAAGCTGCACATCTTCTTTTAAAACACTGTTTAGAGCCAACTGGGAAATAACCACTCACAGTGGGATGCCAGGTGAATAGAAAAGATAGTTGATTCAATCCACTTTCCTTCTATAGTACTTGGAGTGGAGGGGAGAAAGGGAAAGGAAAAAAAACCATCAAGGGAGTGGAAGAGGGGAATTGCTTAAATGAAAGTAAGCTGATAGGACTTTTTACAAAGCTTTTCCACAGGTGCCAGTTCTGTAGAAAAATGCACAGCTGCTTTCTCTAATGGTTTCCATCTGGCCTATTTCCTCAGGATTTGATTCCCAGTTTTTCTCTCTTTCCATGCTAATTCAATACCTAGCACTATACCTTGCACACAGTAGCTCCCAGTAAAGGTTTGTTGGAATTGAATTTTTTGGAATTGAACTGTTACATTTAAATGAAACCCAATTTTATGGGTCTAGGCTATTTACTGGAATAGTGAAGGGACAAAACCAGGTTGTGAGCATCAGTCGAAGAATTTGGGATATTTAATTCAGAACAGATAAGGTTAATATGGGGAATAGTAGGTGGATGATAAATATGAGAATCATCTTTAAATTTTTGGAGGGCAGTCTTCTGGAAAATATAGCAGTCTCATTCTATAAGTCTTTGGAAGGATGAACTAAGACTAATGGTTGAAAATTATAGACATGTAATTCACTTTTGGCTCAAAAGAAGGAAAAAATCTCCTAACAACTTGAGCTATCCAAAAACAGATTGGGTTGTCTTATAAAGTACTGAGTTTCTCATTATTAGAAATCTTCAAGTAGAACCTGGATGTCTATCTGCCAGAGATGATATAAAGAAGATTTAGCCATTGAAGAGGTAGTTTGGCAAGACTAGTCATTGATTCCCAACATAATTTTAGCAGAAAGAATTACTTTTTATTCCTCCAAAGTCTTTAAGCCATCAAACTGAGTGGAAGACATTATGTATATCTCATCAAACACATGGGATTCTAGCTTGAAATACTCCTATCCACAGAGAAGAAAGTTCAGTAATAGTTATTTCTTGTTAATCAACCAGGTTAGATTTGATGATAGAATCTCTAATGAATCCTGATTTCAATGCAAACTCAACACCTGTAAGTTCTATCTACATTTCTTCAAACTCAAAGTCTCCCTGTTTTTATTTTTAAAAATATATTTAGTTGAAACTTTGGCTTTACCACACTTAGTTCCCTCTTAAAGATAAAATAAACATTAACAATATGATAATGACTGTCATATATGGTAAGTATGCATAGTTCCTTGAGAGTTTTCTGATATTTCGGCAGCAAAATTTTCCTCTAATTTGTATCACCCTATTTTGTGTTTTGAATTAAGAGGAAAAGTGATGGCACATAATGAAAGGATTAACATCATAAATACCCTTTTCTCCCAAAAGTCTAAAAATCCTAGGATGGTTAGAGAGCTCCCCCCCCCAACAGCTAACCCCCATTAGAAAGAAGTAGTTTGCTGATAGAGTTAATAGAAGTTACAGTGAGAACCATTAAGAAAGGTTTGAATAGTAGAGCACAAAGATTCCACTTGGTTGCCAAAGTGTTAAACTTCATCAGCCCTTACAAAGTGACTGCTCTGTGATTAAGAGTCCAAGGGCATGAGAGGCTAATTATGTTGTTGGTTTTAGTCCAACAATGACTTATTCTTGCAAATTATTAAAGAATTTATTGGCTTGCTAAATCAAGAATTTATTAAAACAAACTGTATTTTTTCTTAGTTTTGTGAAATGTAAGGGTTATAGAAGAAGGCGCTTAAGGTTATAAAACGTTAAATAAAAGATCATAGACTGGAGTTACCCAGCAAAGTAGAGCTAATTTGGTTTAAAATTAGCAAAGCTTTCCCTTCACACAAGGAACTCTTAGCAAATGAACTTCTGATTTCTTTTGTTGGAGAAGTCAAAGGAATGAGAGAAGCTGCTTCTCTGGGTTGAGGAAGGTTTTTAGATGCATAAATAAAATAGTACAATTACAAAAGAAAATCCATTATATTGAAATATAATGATAAAATATGTACTCACACACATATATACATATGCATGTATATATGTAAGCAAATTCATAGCTCCCAGGTTGAGAACTTCTAACATATGCATGTTATGTTTTGTCAG
Source organism: Sminthopsis crassicaudata (assembly GCF_048593235.1). Taxonomy (NCBI): domain Eukaryota; kingdom Metazoa; phylum Chordata; class Mammalia; order Dasyuromorphia; family Dasyuridae; genus Sminthopsis; species Sminthopsis crassicaudata. The sequence continues at coordinate 584,897,021 of NC_133618.1, read as the reverse complement.
CAAAATGGAAATTCTTTGAGGACAGGGACTGTTTTCTTTTTTGTCTTTGTATTCCTAGGACCTTGCACATAGTAGTCACTTGATAAAAAAGTTGATGGATGACATCAAATTGGTTATCCAAAGCCTTTACAAATTTATGAAACCATATATATGCTACACATAGTTATGACATTGTATTATCTCTGTCAACAAGGAAGAATCATTTCATTCCAAGTGGGATGGATAAACCCAGGATTTTTTGCTGACTGATATTGAAAGATAAGGTGTATATGAAGTATATTGGTTCTTTCTCTTAACTGAGGTAAGAATCAAAAGCAATTGATGACTGTTAGTTTCAAACTGTGAATGCTTTCACAGTATTTCAAACCTCAAGACGCAAGACCCTTGGATATTAACCCTATTTGTCCTTAGATTGTAATCAGCAAGGTAGACCGGCAACTTCTGGATAGCTCAAATACTCTGTTTTTCCTACAGAAAGGACACAAAGTTGGGATTGGGCATGTGTTCTATTCATTGAAAATCCTATTTAGATCCCAGCTGAGAGGATTTAAAACTTAGATCTCCATTCCCAGTGACAAAACTTTGCATTTATTAACTAATCAATCAGCAAGTATTAAGTGCCTACTCCTAAATGTGTCAGGCACTGTGCACACACACAGATACACACAGACACACACACAATTCAGAATGAAACTATTTCTATATTCAGAGTTTATGTTCTTTTATCTAACTTAGGGGCCTGCAACATCTATCAACTTTATTTGTAAGTCTTAGGGACTTGACTCAATTTAAGTTGAAGGAGGATGTCAGCATCCACTTAGTCCAATCCATACTCCCAAAAGAATCACCAATATATTTTATTTGATAAATGATTATCCATTGATTGAATAGTCTAGTGATGGAGAACTAGCTCCTAAGGCAATCTAATCTACTTATGGATATTGTTAGTTGTTAAAAAGATTTTTTTTCTGACTTCAAGATCTAAATCTTCCTCTTTACCAATTCTATCCATTGTTCTTGACTCTGTCTTCTAAGACAAAAAGAACAAAGATAATTCCCTTTCTACATTGTAGCAATTGTTAAAAAAAAAAACACTGGTCTTGGAAAACAAGACATCCTTTGTTACTCCAATTATTCCCCATAAGGAACAGTCTCAACCTGGTTAAATTTCATAGTTAAACTTTTGGTTGACTTCTCCTAGATGTTCTCCAGTTTTTGCTAATCTGTAGATTACTCTTTCAGATCTGGTCTGACCAGGATAGCATATCATTTCTTTATTTCCAGAAGTTATGCAGCTTAAGATAGAGCTCATTGGCTATTTTGGCTGCCATGTTGTACCCCTCATTTATATTGAAGTCCAATGAAAATAGTTCACATATTTCTCCTATTTTGAACTTGTAAGGTTTAAGTTGATGTTGGGAATTAAAAGTAAGATTTTATTAATCGCTTGTACATTTATTGAGTTAGATTCAATAAATCTAGCTGACCAAGATTTTTTTTATCCTGTTATCCAGTAAGTGAGATATCCCTCCCAGCTTCATGGTCATCTTTAAATCTAATAATTACATTATTGATGGCATTTTTGAAGTCAATAGCACAGGGCCAAACATAGTTCCTGGGGCACTGCCTTAGAGACTTTATTGAACTATAGGTCCTCTCAAAGTTCGGTCTTTTGATATTTATTGATCTATTAGACTCTAGGCTTAACCTCTGTGGGTCTCAGTTTTTTCACGTGTAAAATGGAGATAAAAATTCCAGTAATATCTATCTTATGGGATTGTTGTGAGATTTAAATGAGATACTATAATGGTTTTATGTATATATGTATAACATACATGCATGTGCATATGAACATACACATATATAATGTATGTGACATTATCAGGGAAGAAACTGAGACAAGACTGAAATCATTTCACCATGCATTTTTGTCTACTTTATTATCTAAGGGATTTATGATTTTGTTATTGTGACTTCTACCTCTACTAATACAGATTAAAATATTTCTATGACTTGATAAGCAGTCTTGTAGTTGAAAAGATTGTCACCCTGTAGGCTACTTTATGATGAGCTTCTCCAAACTAAGTCAGTCAGTTAATTAGCATTTATTATATGTCCTTTCTATACTAAGAACAGAGGATATGAAGAAACAAATTTTGTTATTCATTTCAGTTGTATCCACCACTTTGTGAGCCCATTTGGGCTTTTTTTTTTTTTTTTTTTTTTTTTTTTTTTTGGCAAAGATACTGGAGAGGTTTGCCATTTGCTTTTCTAGATCATTATAGATGAGGTAAACAGGGTTTAATGAATGGCCCAGGGTCACCGAGCTGAGGAGTGTCTGAGGCTAGATCTGAACATGAAGAGGGGACTTTCTGGTTCCAAGCCAGTGCTCTATTTACTGTGCTATCTAGTTGCCTAAAGACAGACAGGGCCCTTTCTTTTAAAAAACTCATAATGGGAGAGATGACAGGCCAATAACTACATACATGCAAAATATATACAGAGTAAATGGAAGATTATTTCAAAGGGAAGATGCTATTTAGTTGAACTGATTCTCCAACAAAAAACCATATCCAATGGTAAATCCACACCCTAAGCTCTTCTGTTTGGTTAGAGCTGCAAAGCTTGGCTTCTACTGGCATAGACTGAATGTCAAAGAAGCATTAGGCAAGGACTTTAGCCAAAGAATTGGGGGGCTAAAGGAGGTAACTGTGCATTGAATTTCTATCTCCTCTTCCTCTTCTCTGTTTATATATGTTGTGCTGACTCGGCTTTGCTTTTAGCTTTCCATACATACTAACTAGCACATTAGCTAAATGCACACTTGCCAATCTTAACTGAAAGGCTGTCAGAAAGCTCAGATGCTTCTGCTGCTTATTGACATCTTATCAGGGGGCATCAGGGACAGGTGGCCCATCAGGGCCTAACTACCTGCAATATCCCCAGGGATCTTGCATTTTATACTGCACTTTTCCCTTGGGAATGTTTGCAGCATCTGTGTTTATTTATATCTGGCATGTTAAATCTTCATTTTCTGGGTAAATACATCTCAAAAAATCCCTATTCTTTGGCAAGTACCCAATTTTTACTCATCTTAAAATTGGACCCTCATTTTTTTTCTCACTTACTTTCTCAAAGAGTTGGTTTTGTGTATTCTACTGCCAGATTACTCTTCCCCAAACACTGCTTCATATTGTCATAATTCAGGTCCCCCACTGTCTTTCTTTATTACTTAAACAATGAACTTCAAACAACTCTGTCTACCATTCAAGGCTCTCTAAAATCAAAATGTAATTTTTCACTGCTTCCCAATATATATCTTCCTCTATAATAAGGATAGACTCACATACACACATACTCACACACACACACACATACACACATACACCCCTGAATACCACAATCATTTATGTCTATGTTATATGTGCTTGAGTGATTTCCAATGCCTTAAATGTCCTCCATTTTCACTCTTCTGTATTCTGAATTAATAAGACCTAATTTAAGTCTCATTTGCTTCATGTATTTTTCTCTTACCAAACTAACTTCTCCTTTCTGACTCCTATTTACTCATAGTCAATAAAAATGCAACTTATCATTCAATTATGCACTGTCTCATATTGCTAGTTATTTCAAGATCATTAGTCTTTTCTCCCCATCAAAATTGTATATTGCATGAGAGCAGGAACCATACTTTGTACTTATAATGTGTCCTCCACAGAACCTAACACAATGCTGACTAGAGTACTTAATAACTGCTAACTCCTTGTTTGATTTTGAATTCTCTCTGTGGCTCATGGTAAAGCACAAATATGTAATAAGGTCAAAGAATAAGCATAAAAGAATTGCAGATTAAGTATGCAAGGGAACTTAAAGGTTATCTAGTCTTATTTTCCAGGGAATCTCAGGGAGATGGAATGACACCTAATGCCATGGGTAGGAAATAGTCAGAATTTGAATCCAGGTTCTTTAACTCTAAATACATGACTCTTTACATAGCAAACATTTCTATTGCAGAAGGGAACCTTTCACAAAATCATGAAATAAAATGCAGTTTCTATTTCCTCAGATGCTATTACCTTATTATCTTAGATTTACTCTGTATATATTTCATAATTTTTATATATGTCTTTTTTGCTTGATAGAATATGAGTTCAGCCAGTAATGATAACAAAGGAAGGAAACTGTTCTAGGTTTGAGGGCAGAGAGAATGTCCAGACCCAAGAAATTGTGTGTGTGTGTTTTTTTTTTTTTTTTTGTGGACAGCCAGAAAGCCAGTATCACTGGTATATGGTACTTTCTCTCTCTCTCTCTGTATATATATATATATATATATATATAGATAGATAGATAGATAGATAGATAGATAGATAAATAGATAGTAGGGAGTAAGAGGGTAAGAGGTAAGAAGACTGGAAACAAAATTGTTCCAAAAATAGAAAAAAAAAACAGGAAAATCCCTTAAATAACAGGTTAACTAGAATATGGAATTACTGCCTAGGAAACTTCCTCTACTATTGCATATTGTCATGTTCTCTGTAATTTATAATTTTAGAGAATTGCCTAGACCACTTGACCAGAGTCATAGAGTCATCATGTGGCGGAGTGGATACACAAACCTGAGTCATCCAGGCTTTGGCAGGTACTCTTACCTTTAAAATGTGCTAATAATATGTGCTAATTAATAAATTAACAAATATGCTAATTGACTTTTGGAATGTTCCTCTCATTTGCCCCCCAAATACTATTCAGATATACATAGTATCAGGCAGTCTCATTTCTCAGTAATATATATTGCACAATTAGAATGAAAAAGATTAAGTTTTCATGTTGTCAACCCTTAGTTTGGGCTGGATGGACTCAGATGACTCTAAGTGAAAAAACTGGGAGTCTTTAAAAGATCACATGCTGGTATATTTAGATGAACCTATATTGTGTAAATATGACATTCACAAAATTGGACTTTAAAGCAGCAAGATGAATTGCTCCCTCAGAGAATGCTGCCTCTGGTATGAGGCTGAGGTTTCTTTTGTTGTAAATAGCAAGAGAAATGAGAATGAGCCACATCAGCTGAAAAGGATGAGATTTGAAATAAAACAACATCATAGTTTTTGAAAATGGATATTTTCATTGTTGGTTGTGACAATAAAGAATTCAAATGAGGAGAGGACTTAAGGCTATAAATGAAGACCCTGTATAGTTGAGATCTATGCTTTATCAGGCTGGTATTTTCTGCCTCTTTAACAATGAGAAAGGTTAGCTTGGAGATTTGAAGATGTAGAGATAATTGTACGATGGAGACACCTTTGTTAGAATGTATAAGTGATGAACAGTGAAAAATTACCAGGTGGTACTAAAGTTGAATTGGCAGTCAGGCTGAAGTATGAATATGGGGGTCAGAAGGAGCATATTGCCAAATGGTCAGAAAAGGACACCTTTGAAATTTGTCATTTTCAAATAATTCAGAAGTGATCTTGAACTTCCTTCAGCCAAGGGGGATAATAGGACAGGGGAAACACTTGGAATAAGGGAAAGAAGAGAAAGGTATTCTAGGAATAGATGTCACCATATTTATTCATCATGAAATTAAAAAAAATTGGGAAGGAAAGTAAAGAAGCCCACATAGTACATTAGTTTATGAAAGTAGATATTTTTCTGATAGGTGGTGTTCATCTGTCCCTTTTCTGCTTCATTCTTGGAGTTATTTCCCTACAGAGACTTAGGAGAGGATGAATATTATTCCAGCTTGCCCTTAGAAGGAGCCTGTCTTGTGGTGGCAGAGATTTACTATTTCTCTTTCATAAAATCACAGATTGAATTTTGGAAGAGACTTCAGTGTACATGTAACCCAACCAATACTCCAAAGGGATCCCAACTATAACATAGCCAAGAAGCAGCACCTTCTTGAAGGATTCTAAAAAGGGAAGAATACATTTTTTCCTAGTCAATTTATTCTATTTTTGAACAAATATCGTTTGTCAGGAAAATTTGTTAAAAAATTCCTGATTTTGAATTTCATGTTAAGACTGGGTTCTGCATACTTTTAGAGGTTCTGTGTCCTTTATGGTTTTTTCTTTCTTAAAGTATTGAATGTTACATTATTCCAGGAATTCAGTTACATCTGAGACTCAGAGCCTGCAAGACATCAAAACTTTGAAGTAAGTCTCATTCAATATAAAGTCTGATAACTGCCCTTCTCCTCTGATCTCTACACATTCCTTACCTGGGTTTGGATTTGTAAATACTTGTGGTCTTGCCCCAGTAGGAGTTCCAGCAAACTTCTGCTATATTTAGAAGCTATCAGCCAACTTCTGTTTCAGTGACAGAATTGCAGGCTCTTATTTGGTCCTACCCTGGTTATTTTGTTACAGGCTTTAGATTTAAATGGGGTTGTAAATGAGTCTTCTCTGTTCCTGAGGACATAGTCCTACAGCTGTTGTTGTTTCTAAACTTTCTTCTTGCTCTGTAAAGTCTAGGTTCCATGAACTTTCCTCTCCCTGAAAAACTACCTCTAAGTACAGGCCTCCTTTTGGTTTCTCTGGGTCTGTGAGCTGGAACTGAGTGGTGAATGAGAGAGCTGTCCACTAGCACCTATTCCTGCACCATATATAAAATCAAACTCCTCTGTACTAGATTTACGAACTGGTACATTCTGTATGGCTATCTCTGGTTAAACCCATTCTCCATTGTATATAGACCATCTCCCTTTGCTAACTTAGGCTGGAAAAAGGATTCATAATTTTTTCTTGGAAATTCTAATCAGGATTTAATCTAGTTCATTTTAAAGATCTATTTGGAGGAGTTGTGAAGCTCAACTTGACTGTACTTTTTCTCATTTCTCCAGTACTCTCCAGTTCACTCACATCTCCTACACTCACATATCCAATGGAACCTCATGTAAAATTGAATCAAATCTTTTCATCAAACTGGTTGCCTCCTTTAGAGGTTCTCTAGTTTTTTAATCTTGTTCTTTTTTATTATTTTATTTTTAAATTAATTTTAAATTATTTTATTATCTTTATATATGCATGGGTAATTTTTCAACATTGACCCTTGCAAACACTTCTGTTCCAACTTTTCCCCTCTTTTCTTCCACCGCCTCCTCTAGATGGCAGCAGTCCCATACATGTTAAACATGTTAAAGTATACCTTAGATACAATATATTTATAGTTATCTTGCTGCACAAGAAAAATCAGATTTAGAAATAAGGTAAAAATAACATGGGAAGAAAAACAAAAATGCAAACAAAAAAACAACAGAAAGGGTGCAAATGCCATGTTGTGGTCCACACTCATTTCCCAGTGTTCTCTCACTGGGTGCAGCTGGTTCTGTTCATCATTGATCAATTTGAACTGATTTGGATCCTCTCATTGCCGAAGATAGCCACTTCCATCAGAATTGATCCTCATATAGTATTGTTGTTGAAGTGTACATATTTCCTGGTTCTGCTCATTTTACTCAGCATCAGTTCATGTAAGTCTCTCCCAGCCTCTCTGTATTCATCCTGCTGGTCATTTCTTACAGAACTATAATGTTACATAACATTTATATATCATAATTTATTCAGCCATTCTCCGATTGATGGGCAACCACTTAATTTCCAGTTTCTAGCCACTATGAAAAGGGCTGCCACAAACATTTTGGCACATACACTCCTATTCCCTTCTTTAATATCTCTTTGGGAAATAAGCCCAGTAGTAACATTTCTAGATCAAAGGGTATGCACAGTTTGATAACTTTTTGAGCATAGTTCTAGATTGCTCTCCAGAATGGCTGGATTCTTTCACAACTCCA